>NC_073312.1:59293454-59593454 GCF_027595985.1 Sorex araneus | reverse complement strand
ATAAGAGTGGTGGGGATGTCCGTGTCCGCATACTCATCGTCCAGGTCCACCACATAGGCCATGCGGCCCGACAGGAACAGCTCATTCCGTTAGTACGCTTTGCTCTTGAAGAACATACGGTAAACATTGCGGCCTAAACGTGTTTTAAATTCAATTTTGTTTTCAGGGTCCTTGTCTTTCTTGGTTTCCTTCTGGGGCTTTTCCATCAGTTCTTCCTCCTCTTTCTCCTTGCTGGCAATCTCCGCTTGAATCTTCTGAAGCAGAGCAAAATCCAAGCCTTTCACCAAATGGGTATATTCCATGTCACCACCCAAGAACTTGGACTCCTGGATCAACTGTCTTTTCTCTGCAGCTGATGTCTGCCTCAGCAGTGGGGCCCACGGCCCTGTAGTTTGCCGTGATGCTGACCAGCTCAGTTTCCTCATAATCTTTGTTCACACCATCTCTTCGTTCCTTGGCCTGGTCCCGGTATTTCTCTGCTAGCTCTCGCTCTCTCTCAATTTCTTGTTGGCGAAGTTTTGCATAATGACTTTTCTTTCTTCTCCTCCGCGCATCTGGATCCTCATTCTCATTATACTTTCTTGGCATCTCATGGTGATGTGATTTAGAGGGTGGTGCAGAGGTAGGCGCAGCCCTTGGGGTCATGAGAAGTTTTCTGAAATCCTCATTGGTGAGCTTAGATTGGTGAAAGGAGTGAGGATCGTCACATCGTAGCCATCTGGGGCCAAAGGATTGGAAAACGGCTCACTATCTCGCTCCAGCATCTTGTCCGAGTCCTTCTATCGCCAGCAGGAACTCAGGAACCAACAACACGGCCTCAGCTGCGTTTTTGATACATGGGACCCCTGAAGACAAAATCCGAGAGATAAGGGTCAGCGATCTGAATTTTTTCGGGGCCAATTTGAAAGCCAGACTGAGTAAACGCACAGATCACCTGATTGCAACAGAGCATAGTGGCCTGTGGGTCAGATCCAGCAAGCAGTATATCATCCATGTGATGTACCATATAGATGTTGGGCCATTGTGCCCTAATGGGAGCAAGAATTTGAGCCACAAATTTTTGACACAGTGTGGGGCTATTTGCCATTCCCTGGGGTAAAACTTTCCATTGAAAATGCTACATGAGCTCTTTATAATTAATAGCTGGCAAGCTAAAGGCAAAACTGGGGCGATCATCGGGATGCAAGGGAATTGAGAAAGTCAAGTACTATCTTGACTAAGAAGTTAAGTACTATCTTATACATTTCTGGAGGATTGGCTGCTGGGGACGGCAGTCCAGGTTGAAGCGCCCCGAAAATGACCATGGTTTTATTTACTGCTTGTAGATCCTGTAGCAGTCGCCGACTGCCGTTTTTCTTATAACAAAAATGGGTGTGTTCCAGGGGGAGGACGTGGGTTCTATGTGTCCCACCACAAGTTGTTCCTGCACTAACAACTTGGCGGCCTGTAATTTTTCAGTGGGAAGGGGCCACTGGTCCACCCATACAGGCTCATTGGACTTCCACATGATCCCCTATCTGAGCCCTCCCGCGTGGAGGTCCCTGGAGACTTTATCCTGTGACTTCTGATATCCCGATCCCTCTCCCCCGGAACCTAAATCCTTGCTCCCGGAGGACGGGGCTACCTAGGTAGATGAGAAGGCAAGGTGTCAGCCCTCAGCTCCTCAGCCTCTGTCGGGAACACAGCCACCCCCTTATCTGTGCCTCCACACAGGAGGGCTCAGATAGGGGAGCAGGATGATCAGAGTCTATGGTAGTAGAATTTGAGGAGTCAGTCCCCTGCATGGGGGGGGGGGTCTCATCCCCACAGAGTGAGGGAGGCTTGGAACTCTTTTTCCTCGGTCTTTTTTGAGCCTTAAGAATATCACTTAAGATCCAAATAGAAAAAGCAGAATTATCAAGAATAAGGATGTAAATAATGGAGAATTCCCAGGTGTAGACAGAGGTGGAGGAATCAGAAGGTAAGCAGGCCATTCCCGTACCAGGGTGTGTGCCAAGAGAGACGAACCTCAGAAATACTCACTTTTTCCTTGAATTCATCGGCCGACGTGAACCGGAACGGGGGTTCGGTGGTCCCTTGTTGCCCCACGTTGAGGGCCAGATGTGGAGGTCAATGTGGAGGTCTCGTGCTGTTCAGCAGGGAGAACCCTTCGTGGGGCTGAGAAGGGGACGCAGCCGAATGAACAGACGCAGAGCCCTGAGGAGGGAGAAAAGGCGTTTATTCTATGGCAGTTACTGTATTTATACCTCCCTACTGGGAGGAGGTGGTATAGTATGCATGCCGGGACCCTCAATAGAAATGTAGGGTGTGGCATGGGCGTTAGCTAGTGATAAACAAATGGTGATAGGATAAGATCAGTAAGGTAAGATGGCTGCCTACAGTTTACAGAATTTTTGCAGCTAATCTCTTCCTTCAATATTCAAATCAGTACAGCTGGGCCCAATGAGCTTACATGGGTGGTGGTTTGGGATCATGGGTGTGGCTGTCTGAGCTCCCCACCCTCGACTCCCCAAACATCCTGAGCTCTCCCCAGAAACACCTGTGTAACATGAAACTTGGGGGTGGGCTTCCAGGGCTTTGCCAGGGACACCCTTTCATACTCAAAGCACCCTGGAGGTGCTAAGTATTTAACTGAAGATAAATCATCATTACAAAGCAAATAAATGTAAGGAGGACAAAGTAACGCATTTTGGCATCTTGATGCTGACATAATTAGATATCTAAGCTTAGCTAAAACAACTGTTGGCTCTGACTGAAATAAATCCATTTGTTTTATACAGAAAATACCCGAAAAACACCCTAAAACAGTCTCAACTTTTCAGTGAACAATTTGATGCTTCGGGATTTTAATGCGCTAACAAAGGTTCAAACTTAGGCAAGCTTAGAAATGTCTTCATACGGAATTCCATCAACTGTCCATCGAAAGGACCACTGTCAATGACCACGGGATGTGCGGGATTCAGTGCGCAGGCGCAGAAGCATGCCTGGCCCGGTTCCTCCCACAGTCTCGCAAAGTCCCGGCCGCACAGGGAAGTCTCGCGAGCCCTGGGGGATGGGGGGGGGTGTCGTGCAGCCTCTCGACTCCGCCCCTTCCGGCTTGCAGCTGATATAAGCCGCAGCCGCACTCCCGTCAGCCAGTTCGCCTGGCCATAGCCAGGGGAAGGTGCTCCCAGGCATGCCGTCGCGATGGGCAAGTGGGATTCGCTGACCCCGAAGGCCATCGCCAACAGGATGAAAGCCAAGGGGCTTCAGAAGCTGCGCTGGTACTGCCAGATGTGCCAGAAGCAGTGCCGGGACCAGAACGGCTTCAAGTGTCACTGCACATCCGAGTCCCACCACAGGCAGCTCCTGCTGGCCGCAGCGGGGCCTCAGAAGTTCGTGGCTTCTTTCTCCGAGGAATTCCGAAGCGGCTTTCTCGAGCTCCTCCGGAGGCGCTTCGGCACCCAGAGGGTCCACAACAACGTCGCCTACGACGAGTACATCCGCCAGCGAGAGCACGTCCGCATGAACGCCACCCGGTGGGAGACGCTCACCGACTTCACCAAGGGGCTGGGCAGGGAGGGGCTGTGCCAAGTGGAGGAGACCCCCAAAGGCTGGTTTATTCGGTATATAGACAGGGACCCCAGAGCCATCCTCTGGCAGCCGCAACTAGAGAAAAAGCAGCATCTTGACGAGGAGGGGAGAACAGCCAGATACATGGAAGAACAAGTGAGAAGAGGTCTGGCGGGAAAAGAGCAGGAGGTCCCCGCTTTTACCGAGCTAAGCAGAGAAAAGGAAGAAGAATCACCTTTGATCTGAATAAGGGAGCGGGCAGCTCGGCGGGGACCACCTCCAAATCCAGCCCTTTGGGACCAAGTGCCTTGGCCGCACTAGGGCCTGTGGCATCGGCCAAGCGGAAACGATCTTCGCAGAGCTCAGCTCCGCCCAAGAAGAAAAAGTCTGCCCTGCAAGAAATTATGGAGACTGAAATAAAGAACAATTCCCAGACAGGTGACTGGCTGCAGCCGGAAATCATTGTGAAAATCATCACCAAAAAGCTGGGCGATACATATTACAAGCAGAAGGGTGTTGTGGCAGAAGTGATTGATGGGTCCACAGCTGTGGTGAAGATGATCCACTGCGGGGATAAGCTGAAGCTGGACCAGACTCACTTGGAAACCGTCATTCCCGCGCCAGGAAAGAGAATCCTAATTTTAAATGGAGGCTACAGGGGAAATGAATGTACCCTGGAATCCATCGATGAGAAGGCATTTTCAGCTGCTGTGGTCATTGAAACTGGCCCTTTCAAAGGACACAGAGTTGAAGGACTTCAATATGAAAACATTTCTAAACTTGCCAAAATGTGAACTTTTTGTTAGTCCATTAAGATCCCGAAGCATCCCAATGAAAAGTTGAGACTGTTTCAGGGTTTTTTTGGGGTGTTTTCTGTATAAAACAAATGGATTTATTTCAGTTGTTTTAGCTAAGCTTAGAGAACTAATATGTCAGATTTTTTAAAAAGCCCTGGAAGCCACACCCACAAGTTTTAGGTTACACAGGTGTTTCTGGTGAGAGCTCAGTGTTTTGGGATTGGAGGGTGGGGAGCCCAGACAGCCACACCCATGATCCCAAACCACCACCGTGTAAGCTCATTAATGGGCCAAGCTGCACCCACAAGGCCACTGTCACATTCTTTCAGCTGGTGCTTCGGGGCTTGTGGATATCACTGGCAGACTGCAGGGTCCCACTTGATTTTTTTCTTTTTGGGTCACACCCAGCAATGCACAGTTGGGGAATTACTCCTGGCGGTGTTCGGGGGACCATATGGGATGCTGGGAATCAAACCCAGGTTGGCCACATGCAAGACCTACTCACTGTGCTATCGCTCCAGCCTGCCCACCCACACCTGGCTTTAAATTTTTTCTGTGATTTACAATTCTGTTTCATGGCTCATTATCCCAACTGCACCCCCATCGTGTCCCACTATTCTAGAAGGTGAAGCATGGTGTTTGTGGTCCTCCTCAGCCAGAGTTGGCTCTGGGGCCACATAACTCAAGCTGGTTGGGAGGATAGGCCGGGTTCTCGCAGGCGAGGCTTTGATAGAACTCTTTCTTGGTTGTTGCCTAGGGAAAGCTTCCCAGTGACCAGGGACCTGGTCAGCACCATGCCTGTCCATCTGCCAACTGGGTAATCAGGATCTCTGGGTGGACGGGCCACCTTCTCATGCCCTCCATACAGGCTCTGCCTGATCTCAGAGCTGACTTTCTCCAAAGTGAGTCCCCCAGGGCGGGCTGCATCTGCTGCACCCTTGGGTTCCTTCCCCACCAGCTTGCTGCTCCCCAGGGCTCCCCTCCCTGCATCCCTGTCCTGGAAGCAGAGCAGGCTTTGAGGGCCATGAAATAAAGCTCCCTGGATAGACTTAGGTCCTGTTCTCAGATTAATGCGTTCTTCCCCCCCAACTCCCTCCCTCAACAACACCCTGGAGTTGGAGCACGATGACCAACTCAAAACAGGCAGCAGCTTGGCACCAATGGGAATGTTCCTGGGCCTCGGGGCTCACTTACTGTTGGATTTGCTGCCCTGAGGTTCTGACTGAAGAGCACTTCTTTGCGGAGCTTTGCTTGGCCTTAGCCTTTCTTTGGAGCAACATTGGGGACCCTTGAGGTCATGGAGAGGGGGAAGATAGTCCCACGGCCCTGGTCTAACTCCTGTAGCTGCTGCCCTGCCCCTCCTCTGAGGCTTCGTTACCCTCCATCCCCAGCCCCCAATTACCGGCATTGCACACAGACAATTCTTAGAGTGGTCCCATTCGGAATCAGGTTGGTGACAGTGGAGGCCAACTTGCCTTCCCATTTCCCCAGGGCTTGGCTGACTGAGTGTCCCTTTGTGACTGAAGCCATGGCCAGGCAAAGCCCAAGCTGCCAACCAGTCCTCCTGCAGGCCGGAATGGGCCACCCAGGCGGGTCTATGGCATCAGGATGAGGGGAAGGCGTGGGACAGAAGCAGCCCAGATGGCTGAGGGAGTGCTCTTGATGGTGGCACAAGCCAGGAGACCTGTGCATCTGAAGTGGACGGTGGCTGGGAGAGAGCCGTGGCGAGACTAGAGAAACAGGTGGTGGCAGTGGATGCCCACAGCGGTCAAGTCTGGTCCATGGGGTTCTCAGACTGACAGCACCCACAGGAAAGCTGCGTGCCTGAGGAAACCCGAGGGATGGCCCGAGGGATGGCCCCCAGGTCTCACTACAGTCTGTGTCTTTGGCTGGTCCATGGCTGGGACTGACCTTGACCGTGACTATGCACCCCAGATGGGAACATGTTTTTTGACCTCCCCTTAGGGGCAGCCGGGCTAGCGTTTGAGCCCTAGCACAGAAGAAAGTCAGGATAGGCTGTGACTGGATTATTTTGAAGCCGTCCCTGCCCGCAAACTGCCCCAGGATCCAGTGGAAACCTCTACATTCTCCATGCTCTTTCCTGAGACACTTGAGCAGTTGGGATGACATTTGTCTCTGCAGAGATTTTTTTCTCTGCAGGCTCTCATATCTGCATCTGACCTCTTCCAGCTTTTGTTCTCTGCTAAACATTTCCTGGGTAAAACCAGCTTTTCCCAACGTGGTTTCCTGGTGGCAGGTTGCTGAGACACGTCCAACGGTCTGTGAGTCTAGTCGCTGGCTCGGACTGGGCTTCATTTGAACTTTATCACTGCCTCAGACTCACAACCACCTGCAGCTGGGGTGGGGTGTGTGCTATGACGTTAATGAGAACTGTGCTCACTCAGGCCAGAATCTCATAGGACGGGATTGCATCTGCTCTCCCGGAATTTCTGGTTGGATTTCTTTTTTTTTTTATCGAATGCCCCCCTGACTTAGCTTGCTGATAGTAGTTCTGGATGGGCTGAATTTTTCTAGCAGCCAAAAGTTTATCAAACTCTGCCTGCTGAGAACTGGTAGCTACCAAAAGTTCTATCAAACCTTTTGCCTGCTGAGAACTAAGTTCAGCGGTCCATCCCATGTCAAGTGCTGAATGCAGCATCTGTGAGACCTTGAAAGCAGTGAAAGGGACGCCTTCAGCTTGATGGCACTGATCAAGCCTGCAAGAGTTTGGGGGTGACAATGGCAGAATCCCCCACTTAACTCCAGGCCTACTGAATTCCAACTTCATCTTAGTGCTGTCTTCTCTGCTAGGTTCTGTGATTATTTCCCCCCCTCTTGATACAAGTCAAGACCAAGAAATTCTGGAAAGAATTTTCTCCTGGGAATGGAAAACAGTCTTGATTTCTGATCCAGAGTGCGGAAATGGCAACAATCCAAAACTTGGTGAGAATGGATGGACCTTGTCACTCCATTTAGTCCTTGAGTTTCTAAGAACGTCTTTAATCACAAGGCAGAATTTAAGGTCAAGAGCCCATGTTGCGCTAAGGTTTGGTTAAGGAGGTCTGAGGCACTGAGAGATGCACGTGAAAGAAAATGATTTTCGGAGGGTCACAAACTCTTAGTATTGTGACCCAGAGACCCTTTATTAGCTAGTTTATCACGAATCACGAAACCCCATTAATCATCGATTACTTGAGCGGGCTCAGTAACGTATCCATTCGTCCTTTCCCCGAGATCTTAGAAGTCTCTCTGGACTTGGCCCTCCCAATGATGTCGCACTGGAGGCTCTTTCAGGGTCAGGGGAATGGGATCCAGCTTGTTACTGGATTTAGCATATCAATACACCATGGGAAGCTTGCAAGGCTGTCCCATGTGGGCAGGAAACTCAGAAGATTGCCAGTTTCTCCCAGAGGGAGAAGTAGGCTACAAGATATCTGGGCTATCGCTCCAGGGAGCTCGCTTTTAAGTCTCTGGATGTTGGCCGTTAATGGGATTACACACACCTGGGTTCCTCTGCCGGTACCTTCATGCATGAGGCCTGTCCGAAACGTGTGGAGAGGAGCCTCCAGCATGGCTGTAGCTAGGTTCCGGTGGTCTTCGGCCGCCGGGAGCTCTGCTCGGGGTGGGGAGGGAAGCTGGAGCTCATCCCCTCCGAGGGGCCCCGGGGAAGACATCCAGGCATGCGGGCAAGAGAATCTCTGCCAGCTTATTATAACCCATAATATTCAGTCACATAGGCAGATATGTAAATTAACTTAGTCAACAGAAACCGAATCAAAGTCAGTTACTGCAACTGACTACGTTTCCATTTATGTAACGGAAAAATAATTTTTTATATCCAAGCCTAGCTAGGCCCGAGAGATGTGAGATGTTGTACAAGCCCACACCTGAGCCATCCGTGACTAGTAGAATGAATGGGATTAGACACAGGCTTCTGCTTCCTACTTACAGAACTCATGTAAGACTCCAGATATTCTTGGACCTTCTCCTGGGTCAATACACAATTTCCCCTTAGGCTGGGGAAGTGCTGAGGTCTCCCACCAGTCACCCCCACCTTTCTCTTTCCCCTCCTTTTGGAATTTCTATGATGCAAATGTTCTCCTGATATTGTCTGATATCTCTTAGTTTTAAAGAACTACTGATGTCGTTTTGGATCCTGCTGCGGAGCGAGCACGATGGAAGAGCCCAAGGAAGCGCCCTTGGACTCCAAGCTGCCCACTGAACTAATTCCGGCACGGGACCAGAGACCCCACGGCGCTGAAACAGTGGGAACCGGGCATCCCCCATTTCTTTTAACCTCTCTCTCTCTCAACTCCTTCCTCCTGAGCACAGCCAGGGTCCGCGGTTTTCCTGAGCACAAAATGGAGACACCGAGCCTCTCTCTAGGTTTCTCCATCTTATGAGCACCATAAAAGGGTAAAAGTTTGTAGTGATGTTATTTCTGGTTGTACTTTCCCTGGACTTTCCCTGGACTTTATACACAAACCCAATGTCATCTTAGCATCTTGTCATCTTAGCACCCAATGACCTAATGTCATCTTAGCATCAGCAATATGTAATGGTTCCGCTTTAACGGGTCGGACTTTTGTGGGAGATCCTAACAAGAATAGTCTGTTGCTGAAATATTGAAGGCAATCAAAGTGGTAGCCATCTCTCTAGACTGAACTAAGCTATATCCCCACGCCGGCTGAGAAGAAATACCCTTTCTCGGGAAGAAACGCGGCGTGGTGTCAAACATAGTGTGATGTCCATTAAGCAAACAGACCTGGTGGCGTGGGAAAGGGATATAAGGGGAAAATTATGTACATGGAACAGTGGGACGCTGGTGGAATCTCAAGCCGGAGCCGATACCAGCGCAAGACCTTTGGTTCCAGAAACTGCTTGCAGACACTCTACTAGTCTATCAACTAAGCCAGAGCCCCACGCCTGCTGATGATGGGAAATAACCATCCTTTTCGGTTTTTTTTCCCTTGTCAGGCAGCGTGGCGATTACTAAACAGGCGTGAACTCGGTGGCACGGGGCAAGGGGGAAAAAGAAAAGTTATGTAACAAACAGCGGGACTTAATATCTCTATATTCTTAGCAGTGGAGAACTATCAAATGCCTCCTTGGCAATAGGACTGCTTTTCTTTTTTGGGGGAAACCCCAACAACGGTAGTGAGTTGTGTGTTGAAACATGGAATGTAATCGAGATAAGGCGTAAACGTAGTGAAACATCACTTACAAGGGTGGGGACTGGGGAGGTGGGAGGGGGCGGCAGGTATACTGGGGGGGTAGGTGATGGAAGATGGGCACTGGTGAAGGGAAGGGTGTTTGAGAATTGTATAACCGACATAATCCTGAGAATTATGTAACCCTCCACATGGTGATCCAATAAAATTAAAAAAAAAAAAACTACTGATGTCCTGCACCTGGCCTTTGAGGTCACTCACCTGAGTTTTTCCTTGCACAGCTGTGGAGCCCTACAGGACTTTTATTTGAGTTTGCTTGGTCCAGCCACCTTTGAGCTGGAGTCTGATTCCTCAGCTCACTCAGCAAGGAGACGGTTGCTCTTGTTAGGGTCTGGTGTCGATAATTTCCCCCTCCGAATACCCACAAGAAGTTTAGCCAGTAATGCAACACACAAGTGGAGTTTATTAAGCCAGCTAGCTGGGGCCAGGCTTGTAGGCACGTGGGCCCAAGCAAGACCCCGAACAAGGGAAAAGCCACATTTTTTATAGTCAGTGCTTACATCTGCTTACATCCTAACCCGCACGTACGAATTTTAACAAAAGCATGAGTGAAAGTGCAAGTTTCATGATCCAGAAGAAAACATACTTTCAAATAGTACAAACAAGCAGTTACAGATAGGTCATCTAGACATGTTTTCAGAACATTCTGGCAGCTACCCACCCTGCTTGTGTCTGGGTGGCTTCTATAGATGAAGAGTGGTTATGAAACTATTTGCCAAGGCCGAGTTTTCAGCCCAAATGACCTTCCCTCACAGATGACCTGGGGGGAGAAGCGGGGGTTTTCAGAAAAACAAAGGTTTAAGTAAAACAAAACATGAAGCAGGAGCCAGGAATGATGGCGTTGCTCCTGCCCCGCTCCGGGTCCAACACTCTGAAGTTGTGTCTTTGGTAGTTTAGGAAGTGCTGACTTCAGTGGGGATTGCCTAGGCTTCTGTTCCCTTCTGTTGGTGCAAATGAACTCCTTTGACTCCTGGTTCCAGGTGCTTCATGGGGAGCTAAATTCTAGCTGGTCTGAGTCCCAATACAGTATTCCCATTCATACCTGGCTGATGTCTCTGACTCTGATTTCTGGCCACCAGGGAGGTAAGGATTTCTCGAGTGCTTCCAAATGGACTGCATCGTGGCTCTGGGTTATGTTTGGATGACTGTAGGGGATCCAAGGCACTCAGTTCTCTAACTATTGAAGCTCTGAGGTCTGCCTGTTGGTGGCATTGGACTCTGATGGTTCATCAGCTGCCCAGCTCGAGATTTAGGATTATATGCTCCCACTGACCGCCATTCGGCCAAGCTGACCTGTGGCCACTTGGGGGGACTTCTTCTGCATTTGCCACTTTTTAAGAGTGGCTGCTCCAAACCACGGTGCTCCCTGTCTGACAATGATGAGATCTCAACTCTGATCCCAGTAGCAAGGAGAAGAGAGGCACTCCCTAGCAAGGGCTGCACGGAGCTGGTAGTGCTTGAGGCCCACAGAACTGCACAAAACTCATGCCTAGGCTTCTAGCCCCAGCCTCTGGTACTGCAGGGCAAGACATAGGGAACCTGTATGAGCCCTGGGCTTCCTCCTTCTGAGCCTGTCACCTCCTCTGGGGTGTTGGCAGCCTGTGCTAGTTTAATATTTAGAAAGTCCTTGTCCTGGGGACGTGTTGTCTAAAGGCTGGTTTATTTAGAAACCATTGTCTTGGGGTTACACAATCTAGGGCTGACTTGTTTTTCTGGCGGGCTCTTTCCCCAATCTGTTTTTTTTAATATAGTTAGAATTTATTATGAACATAATAAATTTTACTGTCTTATTTGATTTGGAATTGTTATTTTAGTTTTTTATTGAATCATTATGAAAAAAATTACAAGGCTTTCAGGTTTAAGTCAGTCATATACTGATTAAACCCCCATCCCTTCACCAGTGCACATGTTCCACCACCAAGAACTCAATACACCTCCCTCCCACCCTACCCCTCACCTAAGTAGCTAATGATATTCCCTTTATTCTCTCTATACTTTGAGTACATTCCATATTTCCATGCAGAACTCACTATTGTTTGGAAATTTTCCCCAACAATCAGGCCTGCTGAAAAGGCATCATCTAATTTCTCTTCATTGCTGAGAGTGAAGAGTCTAATATTTTAGCTCAGTTCACAGTCAAAATGTATGGTT
Organism: Sorex araneus; assembly: GCF_027595985.1. Taxonomy (NCBI): domain Eukaryota; kingdom Metazoa; phylum Chordata; class Mammalia; order Eulipotyphla; family Soricidae; genus Sorex; species Sorex araneus. The sequence continues at coordinate 59,581,723 of NC_073312.1, read as the reverse complement.
GTAAGAAGCCGCTCCGGTGCCAAGATGCGTTAGGAGACCTCAGGATCAAAGTCTTTAGGAGAGGAGGATCTGTTTCTTGTGCCACAGCTCCGGATCATATCTGGGCAGAAGGCGTGCCAGTAACGCCCCACACCCAGGACCACCTACAGGCTACATCACTAAAGAAAGTCCTACCTCCGGGTTGAGGGGTCTTAGAGGGTGGCTCTCGCCATGTGGATGTTGCCACCACCGCCATTTTTGCTCAGAAAAACAGGGCAGAGAGGGAAAATGCCTCCCTGGGTGGCACGAGGTTGTAGCTCAGTTCAGTCAAAATGCATGGCTGCAAGAAGCCGCTCTGGTGCCAAAATGGGTTAGGAGACCTCAGGATCAAAGTCTTTAGGAGCAGAGGATCTGTCTCTTTCCCCATTCTTATGGCAGAACATGTTGCTAAGTTGGATTACTTGTCTTCCCTTTGATTTTGATTTGCTTGAGCAGGCGCCAGTAATGACTCCATTTGTCCCTGTCGAGTGCTAGTGTAGCCCAATGATATCTGCTCACTCCAGGAACAGGAAGAGCCTCAAACCGTTCATTCAGGTTTTGACAAAGAAGTCTGATCATGTTGGTGGTTGGCCATGTGGGGTCTTTTGACGTCCTGTGGAATCCAGTCGGTAACATCTGATTTTTGATGTCTTGGCAAATGAGAAAGTGTCCCTGATTCTTGATCGACGGAGGTCGGAACTCCGGATTCCTTCTCTCACTTGAGTGAGACGTGATACTCCTAGCATAGCTCTTTCGATTCCTCTTTGGGATAAGTTGTATTAATATATAACCAAGGAAAATATCACTGGAACAATGTACTTGTAGAAAAACGTCCTAGATGTCTAGAAGCCTAGTACATTCTAAACTTATGTATCCTGAACATTCCTGGATATTTTTCCAATGTATGCTTCCTTCTAGAGACCTGTAAGTATCTGTTGCTTGTTCAATAAAGACGCTGCATGAGCGTTGCTTGTCAGCCCTCCTAACCCTGTTGCCCTGCTCCCTCTGCCTCAGGGACCCTGTTCGACTTGGCCACGCAGGACAAGGCACTGGGGAAGTGACCTATAGTTCTGGCTGTGCCAGCACACCTGTGAATTGTGCAGCTCTGGACCTGCACGGGGACGCTGAGACTATGGCCAGCTGGGCAGGTTTGCCCTTGGCTGTTTCCCTTGGAAAAGGACTGGGGACAGTGTGGCATGTGATACCTTTTGTGGGTCTCACAAAGGCCTGAGACTCCTTAAGACCTCATTCCAAGCACAAAACTTAATTGTGCTTAGTTTTTATTTTAAAATGCTCTAAGTTCATTCGGTACCCTAGCACCCCACTGTCAAGTCGCAGTAGCCTGAGCAGATGTCACCCTACCTGAGTTGAGATTCCCTCATTGTCAGTGGATTCACCTCGGTGAAGGTTGCCCCCAGCTTGCCCTGCGCTGGGCTCAGCAAAACCCAAGCCGGTTTCTCCAACTGGCTGACAAGGCTGGTAGAAGGCGGAAATGCTGTCAAGCCTTCTGTGTCCGAAACTGGTCTTAGCCCAGAACTAGCTCTGGCCTCTGCTCGTTCTGTCTGCTGCCGTCCTCCCTGCCACCTGGTAAGAGAGTGAAGCTCTCACTGGATCCATGTTGCTGACTGTAGAATGTCCCTGACCGATGGTCCTGTCCCCCAGCGACTTTTCCCAGGCCTATGTGGGAAGCCAGTTCCCATCCTGCCCGGTGTCTTTATACTGAGGGCTGCAGGAGCCCTCGTAGAACTCTATTTAGCCATCTTGGTCCTGACTTTCTAAGGCTTCAAATGGTTCAGAAACTGGTGAAAGCCAGATGAAAAGCCAAGAGGTATTGCAGTGTTTAGGGCCCAGCCCTGTGCCCAACCCGGATTCAGCTCCCAGCATTAGGGAGCTGTGCAGCCCTGGTGGCTCCAGAGTCGTCGTGGGTGGTCATGAACCCTAGCACTGAGCCGCTGGCCCAACTGATCAAGTGTTTCTGAAGAGAGGCCCTAAGCTTTGGGAGTGCCCCATTTTTTTTTAATCAAGGGACATATGGGGGGGCGGGAGTGATAGTACAGCGAGTAGGGAGTAGGGCATTTGCCTTGCACGCGGCCGACCCAGGTTCAAATCTCAGCATCCCATATGGTCCCCTAAGCACCGCCAGGGGTGGTTCCTGAGTGCATATCCAGGAGTAATCCCTGTGCATCGCTGGGTGTGACTCAAAAAAACAAACAAAAAAGACGTATCGGGGCTGGAGTGATAGCACAGCGGGTAAGGTGGGTACAAGCTACCTTACAAGTTGACAAGCTACCCGTGGCATATTCAATATGCCAAAAAAAGTAACAAGTCTCACAATGGAGACATTACTGGTGCCCGCTCGAGCAAATTGAGCAACAGGATGACAGTGACAGTGATACAAGAGACATACCATGTTTTCCGACATAATGTTCCTGTTAGTATAAAGCCAAAAGAGGGGGTTCCTACATAACTCCTTGCAAGCAGCTGACCGGGTTTGCTCTTTCCCAAGCCATGAAGTAGAAAGTTCTGGGACCCACTTACTCAGTTACCCTCACCTGTGCTTCCTATGAGGGAAATTCCTCAGGGCACAGCAGTGAGAAACTGGGCACCGGGGCTGCTTCATAGCAGAAATTCAGATCACAAACTGTCTGCTGTCTTGTCTTCCGTGCAAAGTCCTTTTTATTTTTGGTATTTGCAAATGAGAACAAGTCACAGCAGCGTTGGTGGTATAGTGGTGAGCACAGCTGCCTTCCCAAAGAGAGCAAGTCACAACTCCCCTGCAACCAAGAGGTTTAAAAGTCCCTACGCAGCCAGTCCTTCAAGCACCAACAACGGTCAGTATTTCTACAAAACACAACGTCCGGAAAACACAGGCTGCAAGCATGTGGTTAACGTGCCACAGAGAAGAGTCCGCCCAAGTCTATTTTCTTGCTGTCATGTAAGCTGGTTAGCAACAAGGGAAAGGCTTGGGGCAGGCGTTAGAGAGAGCACCGGCCCATCGTGCCAGAGTCAACCCCACGGCCTTCAAAGAAGAGGTCTCTGAGTTTGGGTTCTGTCTTCAGTCTGCTAGCTGTCAGATGCTTCCTCCGCCTCCTCTTCATCACCATCTTCTTTCCTGTGTACCTCAGAGGGGTTTGCAGACTCTCTGCGGCTGCAGCCAAACTGAAGTGCATCCTTTTCCTCCAGTTCACAGTATCTCTGCGAGTGGCTCCATGCGCTCGGTATTCCAGAACCTTCCCTTGCCTGAGCCCAGGCCAACCGTCCCACCGGCGCGAGCATTTGCCACAAGCCTATACCGGGGCTGCCTCAAGCCGGAGGGGTGGTCGCTGGGCATGTCCGGGGTCCGGGAGGTAAGCGCCCTGCCCGTGGACCACGTGACCGGCAGCACCGCCTCGTCCCGACAGGGGCAGAGACCCCAACCAGCGCTTCTGGGGGACCCGGGCTTCTTGGATCACTGGTTTTGAAGGCAGGATCAGACTTGCTAGAGATTTGTAAGCGACGCCCCAGAATTGCGGGGGAACATGCCTGAGGAAACTCAGACCTTGGGGACAAGCCTGACTTCTCACTGCGATGGGGCAGAGAGGAGGCAAGGACATTCTCGTGGTCCATGTATTCACACAGGCGGTACTCATGTCCTGCTGAGACCCTGAACTGGTCTGAATCCATGTCACATCCCTATGACCACAGTCCTAAAATTTTGATCAGAACTTTTGGTGATGTTCAGAGGCTCCTGCTCTGGAAGGTGCTAGAAAGTCCCATCTGACCTATGACCCGGGGCTCCTCCATCCCTCGGGCCTTGCACAACCCTGGGGAGCAAAAGCGAAAGGTCAAAAACTCCTGTTTGGGGGTGAAGACCTGGGTGGTGATGGCCGATGACCTCAGAGAGGAACCTGAGTTTGTAACCATGAATAAACGCCCCACGACACGTCAGCTGTCCCCACGACTGGCACGGGACAGCCCGGGCCGCCTCCCCTGTAAACCAGGAAACCAGTTGTCCAAGGTGGAGCTTCAAAACACCCTGGGGAGAGCCCTTGACCTTGTACCTCTGCAGCTTGATGGTGTGAGGGTTGGGGGGGGGACTGTTGGGTCTGTGTGACTGCAGGTGAGTGTGGCGGGGTCTGGCTATATGGGGGAGGGGGGCTTCCCAAAGGGACCTGTGCTTGATAGAAGCTTGCTCCAAACTCTTGTTGGAACAAGGGTCCTGCATTTGCACACTGGGACGCATGCGCTGGCATCATCCTCGACACCAGTGTCCCTTGCCTCACTGGATGCAGCAGGATGAGGGGAATGGGGACGTGGGAGTGAGTACCGCTCAGTGGGAAGAGAGGGCTGACTCTCAAAGCTGGAGGAAGGAATCGGTAGCCACAGACTTCAGGATTGTCCTGGCTTCTGGCCCTCTTCCCAAATCCTCCCACCTTCGCAAGAGACTGGGAGTTGCGGGGAGTCTCAACAATGGAGGGAGGAGATCTGCCAGCCACTGGGACAGCTCTGATCACTTAAGAGGTGTTAAGAGCTCAGTGTCCGCAAAACCCAAGCTTTTATATCCCCGGGGCCCAAGAGGAAGCATCGCTGGTGTCAGTCCCCCGTGTTAAACCAAAAGTATCACCGGGTCTTAGTGTAAGGAAGAGGGACCACTCTGGTGACGCAAAACCAAAGAATTTAATTGCTAACTCGGAACTCGGGTCCAAGTCCACACGACACAGCGGCTTTAAGGCAAGGGCCCCGGCTCTAGTTTCAGAGGGCGTCACGTAGCATATGTTTACATGAGCTGCTCATTCTTTGTGGTTAGCAAAAGACAATTTCTGGCACCAGTCATTGCTGATACGGCACATGGTGGTTGATTGAGCCCACCTGCTGGGCCTAGGAGCTTTCCAGGTGGGGGTCAGTTTGGCTAGTTAGGCATTGATTTGTTTGGGGAAATAGAAACCGTTTCAGTTCCAGGAAGTGAAACCAAGGCCTAGCTGGATTTTCTCCTTTCTGCCGCCTGTCAGGCTGTTCCCATTGCTTATGGTGTGGCTCATCTCTTCATTCCCCCCTTTTTCTTGTGCCTTCCAGAATAATCCTCCTCGTGCATGCTTCACTGTACTCTAGGCTGTGGATTTCCGGCCAATCCAGTATATTGCCGCCTTAAGACCAAAAGCTGTGCTGTATTTATTCTGCCCTTAACAGAAACCACTAGCTTGCTCAGGATGCAGGGGCCTCCGGTCAGGAGCAAAATCTGGTGTTCTTTTGCATAAACACAGCAATATTGAAGAGCTCTCCATTTGGGGTACCCCATTATTTACTGAGCAGTTCTGAGAAGTTCTGGGGATTGGCTAAAGACAGGAGACACACCAAGAGTGGCATTAATTCTTTTATCGGGCACGTCAGAGTTACCCAGGTCTGGCCATAAGATGTGAAGACTTCAGGTCCCACGATGAACTGGAGGTGGCCTCAAGCCTTCAGATTGGAACGGAATGTGGCCCCAGGCCTCTCACCTTCTGCAGGAGTGTCCTGGCAGAAAGGAGTCCGTCCCATCCCTTCTTTGGGACTGCAAGAGATCCTGGTTTCCAGTTTTGTTTTGTTTTTTCCCCCAGAGGATTTCCAGTCCTTTCTTGAGCTGGCTTGCCTCTGGGGTCACCCTGAGGTTTGTGGGTTTCAAGGGAGCAAATTTGAACCCTACATTTTTAGCTTCAAATCGAGTTGCTACAAATGCCACCTGACTCTCTGAGCTGAGGGTGTTTTCCAGATCAGTTTCTCAGTCCCGTGGAAGACAGGTGACCACCGGATGGACCCAGGGGACAGCAAGGAACAGACCCGGCACACTTAGCTTCCCCTCAGGCCAGAGATGGAGCAGTGGGTGGGGAGGCAGGCAGGCCTGTGGCTTTGGGATGGTTCCGTTGGGAATCCGGCACCTTTGAACTCTAAGAACCCTGATGCATAGAAGTGGGTCATGGGCCGTAGAAACGAAGGACCCTTATGACAATGAGGAGGGTAAGTGGTCACTCTGGGCAAGAAGTGGGTGCTGAAAGGAGGTAAAGTGAAACACTGTTACCCTTCCAGTCACAGTATCCCAAACAAATGCCTTGTATCACTTGTATCACTTGTCTTCCTGTTGATCTGTCGATCTTCAATTTGCTCGAGCGGACGCCAGTAACGTCTCCATTTGCCCCTGTCGCATGCTAGTGTAGCCCAATGATATCTGCTCGCTCCAGGAACAGGAAGAGCCTCAAACCGTTCATTCAGGGTTTTGACGAAGAAGTCTGACCATCTTGTTGGTGGGCGGCCACGTGGTCTTTTGACGTCCCATGGTAGCAGCTCTAGTCCAGTGGTCGTCTCTGAATCACATTACATGTCCGGCCCATCTGATTTTTGATGTCTTGGCAAATGAGACAGCGTCCCTGATTCTTGACTGTTGATGGAGGTCAGAACTCCAGATTCCTTCTCACTTGAGTGAGATGTGATACTCCTAGCATAATTCTTTCGATTCCTCTTTGCGATACCCAAATTTTAGTTTTAGTACAGTGGTGCCTTGCACGCAGCCAACCCGGGTTCGATTCCTCTGCCCCTCTTGGAGAGTCCGGCAAGCTACTGAGAGTATCCCACCCACACAGCAGGGCCTGGCAAGCTCCCTGTGGCATATTCGATATGCCAAAAACAGTAACAAGTCTCACAATGGAGACGTTACTGGTGCCCGCTCGAGCAAATCGATGAGCAGTGGGGTGACAGTGACCTAAACAAATGTCTACAATCAAAAAAGAAAACAGAAAAAAATGGCTGCCAGAGAGGGAAAATTGGGGACATTGCTGGAGGAAAGAGGACACTGGTGAGGGGGCGTGGGGGGCGGGGGCAGAGTTGTCAAACACTGTGAGCTGAAAACTCAATCATGAATAACTTTATAACTTTGTAGTTGATGGTGACAATGCACAATTTTTTAATTTTTAGAGAATCACTGATGTACAGTTACAGACTTATGAAACTTTTGTGTTTGCATTTCACTCTTAAAGTGAGCACAAATCTCTAAGTGATTCTTCGGCGCCTGCTCTTGGAAATGCTGGGGCATTTGATCTATCGGCCTCTTGGTACAGCCAGCTGCGCTCCGTGGGGTGGTGTGGGGTCCTCGGGGCAGTGCTCCCCCCAATCGAACCCCGTTACTGTCATGGTCTTATCCCGAGGAACGTTGATCTTTTCTGCCTCTGAATTGCTCTTGGGCACAGTCTCACTTATAGGCCAGTTTCATCCGTTAAAAACAGGAACAATGACTTCATTCTGTGATTTGAGTGGTGGGGGGTCCCCCATTTCTCAAGTGCTGTAGCCACATCAGTAGAAAACGGCCACTCTGCTCCCCGGTCATCTCCCCATGTTCCCAGCTGCACCCTCAATGCTCGGGGCCTCAGGAGAGGCAGCCTCAGAGGCCCTGCCGGGAGGAGTCTCGCCTGGGCGGGACGTGGAGAGGGAGAGCTCAGTACCTGTGGGACAGAAGCACCTCAGGTCCCCACTCGAATGAAGGCGGCAGTCTTGCTCCAGAGACTAAAGCCTGGGGGCCTCCCTGGGGGTGGGGGAGTGTCTCCACCCACCCTGCCCTGCAGTACCTCATCTGTACAGGCAGGGGCCAGGATGGGAAACAAAGACAAAAGGAAAAGGCAGGGAAGGTCCCTTGCCACATTGTCACCCCAGATCCCTCAGCCAGCCTGGGGTCTTTTCCCCCCAGATACAAGCTGGCCCGGACCCTGTATTTCCAGATGAAGCCTATAAGTGAGAAATGTGCCCGCTTTCCCCTTCCTTCCCCTTCGCTGTCGGGACCCCCGCTGGGCAGCTGGCAGCAGCTGAGTGCAGAGAAGGAGCAGACCGCAGCCCCTCCCCTGAGGGATGCCCCACAGAGTAAGAGTGCTCAAGCCCCCGGGCTATCAGTTGAAGGAAGAGATGCTGATCTTGGCGGCAATCCACTAGGCGCCCAAACGTTTCCGTGCCCACTGCGGTCAGACGGGTGAGGCCTCATCCCTACACAGAGCGAGGCCCGAAGCAGCCATGAGACAGCCCTGGGGAAGCTCTGGACTCCCGTTTTTCTCAGCTGCTCCTCATATTGCATTTCTCTCCTTTGCCAAGAACGAAGCTTCCGGCCTCACCGTCAATTAGCGTCGGGGCCTCTGAGGGGACCTGAGCACAGCCGGTCATTGCTCGGGCAAGGAGACAAGGGTCAGCTCTCGGGTCCAGCCTTAATGACGACAGCCCTTCGGGGGAGAGGACTCTTGGGGCGTGGCAGGGAGGACAGCCGGCGCCTCTATTGGGACTCACTAGTGGCTCCATCCCTGGGGTCCAGGAGAGAGGGGTGGGCAGGGCCAGAGAAGTCTTGGTGTCGTCGCTGTGAGGGGCCGCGGGGGACCCGAGCTCCAGAGAAGAGAAGCAAAGTCATTTGCATCCGCTCACCAGGCAGAGATGGACTCAGAGGTCAAAGCTGATCTGATCTGCATGGACAGGTCATCTGAGGCCAGGGCCAGAGTGGTTGGCTTGAGGATGCTTCTAGAATCCTTACCTGGAGACTCCGGCTGTGCATCCAGAACCCACCCCCCCAGGACTCCTCCTCCTCCTGCCATCTCCCAAGACAGGTGTCTGGACCCCAGGGTGCTCAGATTCTTTGGCACTTTCCTAGGAGATCAAGAGAAGTGTTTGCGAGTTTGTCTGGGCCACCGCGAGCACTGCAGACTGCGCGGGGGTCTCTGGCTCGCCTTCTGTCTGGGACCTCCTCTTAGAAGAAAGGGGGTTGGCTGGCTCTTTCCTGCTCACACTTGACCCCAAAATCCTCCTGGAGGTCGCTCCGGGAAACACCTGGGTCCCACCTCTTCCTGGGCCATGAGCCCAATGGAAACTGTTTCCTGCTGCCCTCCCGTCCGTCCTGCCAGTCCGGGGGAGCCGCGGGTCACCCTGTCACACAGTCCAGGAGAGAAGTAGGACCTGCCCAAGGTCACCTTTCTCCCAAGCCTGTCCCTCCCACCAGCCACCCAGCTGTAGGTGATCTAGGGGGCGCAGAAGCACAGACTGTGCCGAAACCCAAAGAGTAGCAACTGTGAGCCCGGGGCTGTCCTCCACGGCTGCCACCACAGGGACCCTGAAGCCCAAGAGCCTTTCCCGGAGGTGTGTTGACCTCCTGAGTCCACACTGGACTCGGGCATCTGGGCTGGAACGGCCGTTCCTGCAGCTTACTCTTGAAGAACGGGGCTTGAGAAATCTTCCCGGGGGCACGCTGCTGTTCTTAAGCTGTTGGGTCTCTAGAGGTCCTCAGAGACCCCCCTTCCCCGAGGGTTGGGAAGTTGCTCGTGGTGGCTCACTTGACCCATTTGACTTTTCCACGTGATCTCTCGTGGCAGGGCTGCCTTCACTCACTGGGGGGCAACAACTCTCTCAGAGGGGGTGGTCCTAGCTTCGGGAATTGAAGTTTCCTTCACTTGTCTTCCCGTTGATCTCTAATTTGCTCGAGAGGGCGCCAGTAATGTCTCCACTCATCCCTGTCGCGTGCTAGTGTAGCCCAGTGATATCTGCTCGCTCCAGGAACAGGAAGAGCCTCAAACCATTCATTCAGGGTTTTAACGAAGAAGTCTGACCATCTCGTTGGTGGGCAGCCATGTGGTCTTTTGACGTCCCGAGGAATCCAGTCTGTTTCCTAGCTTGGTGTAATCCAGGCTGGAGGCAGCTCAGCCACCCGGCCTGGCATGAGCAGTCAGCTTCAGGTCATAGCTCTTGAACTCCGCCGTCGCTTGGCTCGGGCCCTCGCTAGCTGGAACTAAAGGTGTTAGGGTCTCTCTCAAAGGCTTCTTTGATCCAGCAATGGTTCTTGAAAACAGGACTCATCGGTCCCATGTAGATGACTAGGTCTGGGAGCTTCAACTACCAAAGACCCAAGGCCTTGGTTCTGCACATTGCTCTCAGCTGCCAACTCTGCCGGGTTGCCCTTATTATCTGCCTTGTGTTCAGAGGCACTAACAAACCCCCTTCCCCATACACACACACACATGCGCACACACACATGCACCCTCCACCTACCACGTGTGCAGAACACCAGGAAGGAGGGGCTCCAGCTATGGGGACGGGCCAGTTCCTGTGGGTGGTCTTCACAGCTGAGCAGCAACGAATAACCAAGTTGGGCTTATGCTGGAATAAGCAACAGAGTCCAGACACCCCCCTGTCCAAGCTTTCCTGTTTGCCAAGGCCAAGGCCATCTGGGGTCTTCTTCATTGTGTGCCACCAAGCAACCTGTTGGGGCCACCCTGGTCTTCTCCGAGCATTTGCACTTGCCTGGAAGGTGGCACCTCACCAAAGCTTCCTCTGGGCTCGGTTCAAACTCTGCCTTCCTCTGAGCTCTCCTGCACACGCCGTCAACCCCTCCTCAGACGCAGGCTGGGGGCTTCTCGAAGCTTTGGGGGAAGTGCAGGTTGGTCGCTGACGAGCTCAGCTCTCCCAGGTGGGCGGCAGACGCTTCCATCCTTGGCTGATGGTGGGTGTTCACTGCCCCTGCCATCTCCCCTTCCCTCTCTTGCCTGTGGTTCTCGAGGCAGACCCTGACCCGGAAATGCATCTGCCCCGGGTTTATTACCCCACTTGTGCTCTGTCCTGCTGGAGCCTCTCTGAGCTCTGTTTGCCCCCCCCCCTCCACTCCAGCTCCTTTCTGGGTGACTTTGCCTTAGAACGAGGCCCAGCACGGTCCACGCTCATCTTGGGCTTTTGCTGCTACGGAGACCTCATCGGACAGTCCCTTTCCATGAGCAGGGACAGAGCAGGACAGGTACCCCCGCCAGGGGAAGTCAGATTCTTCCCAAGGAGACCCCGCTTGGTGCAGGAGACACCCCGCCTCTTCCGGTGGGAGCGACTTGCGCCAGACCCCCGGGGCTGCTGGCTTTTCTCTCAAGCTTCCCGCAGAAGCTGCCGGAGACCAGACATTCTTACTAGCTCCTTCCTGTGGGAATTCCATGGCCCTTGAAAAAGCTCTTTTCTAGGCCTTCTCAACTCTCACGCACCTTGTCTTGGAGGTCACGGACTTGACCTTCCGGCATGTCTAGCTATCGTGTTCTTTGGCACCTTTTCTGTTGGAATGAGCCCTCGTGGCTTCCACCTTGGATGGAAGAAAGCAGCAGGAAGTTCCCAAACTCAAGAGAGGGTCCTCATGAACCAGCGAAGAGAGTTCTGGTAGCCTGGACTTCTGTCCCCACCCACCAGCACGGCTGGGCTCCTCCCCTTTTGCTTCACTCCTGACACTTGGTGGTTGCCGGGGGCGAACACGGCGGCATGGGTGGTCTGGGCTGTGTCTGGTGCTCTTGACTCAACTGATCCCAAAGGCCACTTCTGCCTCGTGGAGATTGCTCAGGAGGGCCGGGGATTAGGAGAGCCAGCCTGGGGCCACAGCAAGGCCTGCGGGTTGCCAGCAGGGGCCCGAGGTGTGTTAAGCAGAGTTGGTACCTGAGCAAACACCAGCATGGGCAGAAGTTGAAACCGGGCCATGATCCTGGGTTTCCGGGCTCAGTGAGGCTGGGGGATGGCGGGCCAGGCACGGTTGCGCAGCTGAGACGTGCATCCCCCGACCTCCGCATGCGTGTTTGAGACCCCCGTGAGGTGGGTTTCCCAGTGGGAAGCTGCTCTTACAAATCTCCGCATTGCTTGGTCGCCGGTGCAAGCGTCGGCACGCTGCCAGCTGTAGACCAGCAGGCGGCTAAGCTGGAGACCGTTGGTGAAAGGTGCCCTCCAGAGGCTGCACCCCCAAAGAGGCCCCAAGCACCACCGCCTTATCTCCTGGCTCTGTGTCAGGGTCCTGGCCATTAGACCCCAGCAAAATGGAATATGATCCCCCAGCCACAGGACTTGCTCCCTATAGGAGAGGGAGTGGGAAGGGAAGAAGCCTCTGCCCTGCCCCCCTGCGCACCGCGGCCACCTTACCGCCGCCACCGAGAAAGAACCACGAAGAGCGGGGAGAGTTGGAGGTCAAGTAACTCTCGATTTTATTAAGCTCACACGCCAATATTTAAAGAAAAAAATTTAGGGAGGAGTGGGCATTATGAACACCTGGTTATCAGCTCCGAAATAAACATTTTGCTAGGCCCTTTACAAATGTTAATGGATGATTTATGTTCCCTCCTTCCAAGGCCGGGTATGCTTAGCTCAGACAAGCGGTGACTTTCAAGTTTCATCCCACTATCTCCTCGACCAGGGAGCCTTTCTGGGTGGAGTGCTGGCACAGGGCCTTAGGGCCCTGTTTGAAGAGAGCCTGTTTCTGTCTCTAAGGGCAGGGGATTTGGCCAGGGTCTCAGACTGGCTGCTGAGACCCCAACATCTCCCCCTTTTTGTTTTATAAAAGCCAGCTGCCGGGGGCCACCCGACAGCCTCACGCTGGGGCCATAGGGGTCGGGCCTGTCTTAGGTTGCCTCCTCTGAGGTCTTACCCGTCTCTGGCTCTCCGACCCAGCGTTCCCCAAGTGGTGGCTAAGTGGCACACTCACGCACTCCTTCCATGGCCACATGCACCCAGGCCGCATCTCCTGGTCCAGGGTCTGCAAGTTTATGTATTGCATGGCTGAGCATCACCACGGCCCCAATTTGGGTTCTTATCATCTGAACAAGGTGGTTTACAATACATGGTCCAAGTGTTACAAGTAACAATAGCAAAATGACCGGCCCAACAGGGCAGACACAACTGTGGTAAGCCAAAGTGACATGCTAAACCATCTCTCAAACCATCCCTCTTGTGCCTCACGCTCCCTCTTTTACTTAGCTAACCCACCTCTCAGCTTAGCCATAGAATCACGTACAACTCCAGTGTGGTCAGCATAAAAACAACACTCTTCCCCTAGTGCGGCGCACAACCCCCCCTGCTGCAACATTAATAAGTCCAGTCCTCTCCTGTTCTGCAACACCACTTCTGACAGGGACGTCAGGATTCTCAAGATGACTGATGGAGGTCTCGTCTTCAAGTCTTCATCGATGGCCGCTCTGAGGGATGAGAATCCACTCTGCTGGGTCGCGAGTGAAGCGATACCGGTCCTGGCTCCTGCCAGTCCAATTCCAAACAGCATGGCTATGGTTAGAGTGGATATCACCTCCCTCTTCTGAATGGGCTGATGGGTTACCTGTGGGAGTAAAGAGTCTCCTTTATAGTAAAGGATTCAGGGCAATGATCCAAGAGCACTGTAACAGGAGTCTGGATACTAGAACAATTCTGCAGATATACTTTAAAGAGTTTTTACAACAATATGGATTGATTACAGTTTCTTTTCCTCAAAACACAACCTCAAACTTCCTTTACATCCATTATGTCCTATAACTTTTCCATTTCAAAGCCAACTACACTTTGCTTTTCTACTTTTCACTGATGATATCTCCATACATTATCTTTCTGACTTAAGACATCTGTAGTCATCCCACAAGTTTAAACTCACTGAAACTGGTACAAAATAATATCACAAGTTTGGACACAAGTTGACAATCATCTTATTTAACATGGCAAAACTACTCTGAAGTCACAAACATTATATCTGTTCTTATAGATTGAAAGATGCTCACAACTAAAGTTCTTACAACATGTATTAACCTGGAGACATTTTTAGAATTCTAATTTCTAGGAAAACACTTTTTAAGGATTAAAACACTAATAGATTACCATGAAACAGTAAGGATTTTACACTTGTGTACAAAATTCTGAGGTTCAGGATTAGGTTGGTACCGTAAATCCCAGACTAAGTCCTCAGGCCAATTCAGCCTGTGCTTCCCTATGGGGGTCCTTTGTCGCTGACTCTTCCTCAGATTTCCTTGTGATTTCCAGCTGAGATCTTTTTGAGGTTGAAGTTTGGAGGGTTGTGGAGACTCAGGTGGTTTGAGGTCTGTACCAGGAGGATGAAGTTTACTCCAGATGAAGCCACAGCAGGACCCAGAGTACATTAGTAGGTGTTATCTGTCAAAATATAAGCATAGACTTTTCCCCCTACAAGGAGGTTTCCCACTATTTCTTTTTTGTGTGTTTGTCAGATTTTAATGCAAATATAAGAATCAATTGTTTCCCAAGCCCTTTCTCATTTACAAAGTTGCAAGAACCAGATACCTGGAAGAAGAGTTAACAAACTAGATTAGCAAATCTTATCTGCTGGGCGAAAGTGTGATTAGAATTTACTGTTGAGGTTAGGGAGGGTCTGAAATACAGTCTTCAACTGAGGCAGGGCTGGCTGAGCTGGGAATGCTGTGGCTTCAGACTATAGGGCTGACATCTGAAATTAACCCCTTATAGCCCTTTGCTAAGTAGCTCTAAAATTTTTAGTTGCCAGTGCCGGTAAAAAGGCATACTTTTGAAAAATTTAATATATTTAATGTGAAGAGTGCAAGTCCTAACTGCTGGTGGGGGCTGGCTCCCCCTTTTTGTTTTAAAAGCTGGTTTTAAAGAACCTGTAAACAAATTATTAGGCTGTAGAACTTTTCTGTAAGGCTATGACCATAGCGGAGAGCTCTTTGAATTGTGCTGAGCAGTGCACTCATGTAAGAGATAACCTCAGCCCCTCTAATGATAACAGCCCGCCATCAGTGTACACTTCTGTACCACCCTTAATGGGTTTATTTTGAAATAAAATAGGTTCTTTCCAATCTAGGAGGGAAAAGGCGGACACCCATTTATATGGCCTATAGTGACAATCGATGATTGTATGTGGCTCTTGGGCATAATGCCGGGGTGCTAGGTCCCTGCCTCGTTGGATGAGGTCAGCCATCTGATCCCTAGGGGAATAAACTCTGGGACACCTCCCAAGTGACAGGTGTACCCACTGGAGGGGGTCTCCTTCCTGGATGATTACTGCTAACAGAGTTCCTTTGCCTGCTATTATCCAGAGCTCCAGTTCTTTTGGAGTCAAGCCTGCTCAGAGAAGCCCTGTTTAAAGCCCTCTGAACTTCTAGCGCAGCTCTTTCCGCAGGCCCTAGTTCAATAACATCTGCCAGCTCTCGTCCCCTCAGTGCTGAGGACAAGGGGGCAAGCTGTCCTGAGGAGATTGGGATCCACGCCTGGAGCCAGTTAATCTCTCCTAAGAGTCTTTGCAACCCAGGGAGAGAATAGGCTTCCTGTACACTGAGCTGGGGTTTTAGAGGGGTGGCATGGTTGAGCCAGAGGGTAGTGCCAAGGATGGAAAAAGGTGCCAACTTTTGAACTTTATCAGGGGCGATGTCTAAACCTTTCAAGAGCCCCTGGAGTTTCTGATATGCCTGGCTGACAACAGCCTGGTTGGGGCTCCCTATTATAACATCATTCATATAAATATAAAGAATTACATTAGTCATTTCTTGTATGGGTGTCAATAAAAATGCTACATACTGTTGGCAAAAAGAGGGGCTATTTGCCATACCTTGGGGCAGTACTGTCCATATCTCTCATCTGGGCCTGAAAAATTGGTGCTGGGGATTGAGAAGGCAAATTTTTCACAAACAATTGGGTGTAGGGGGATGGGAAAAAAAGCAGTCTTTTATATCAAGAACAATTAGGAAAAGGCTACAATCGATGGCAGGGATCCAAGGCATTCCCCTCAAAGGAGTCCCCTGGATTCTCATTTGCTCATTTACCTTCCTAAGGTCCTGAAGCATTCTCTACTTCCCTGAGGCTTTTTGGATGACAAACACAGGGCTGTTCCAGGGGCTAATAGACTGCCTGAGATGCCCCTGGGTCAGTTGTTCTAACAATCCAATTCAGATGCAAACAAATATACACATTTAGACAATAGTTCTTCTGCCTTAGTTATTTCAAATCATGAATTTTCTATACCAGATATTTTACAATAATACAAACATGCTTTCAGACACAGAAAAAGGCCTTTGGTTCTTACCAAACTTTGGTATTAGCATAAGAAAATACTTGAACAGCCACTGTTTATGAAAACATGAAGAAACTTAATTTTAATGTCTTCTGTACCTCTTTATAAAATGGCCTATTATTATTATTATTAAATTGGCTGAGGCTTGTAGGATAAAGCCTTGTGTTCTCTGAACTCTTATTTCACTTTAGTTTCTGGCTCTAATTCTGTAGCTTTTCTTAGATAGTACAGATACTGGAATTCAAAATAATTTCAACTATTAATGTTCTTCCAATAAGAAATTTAGATTGAAAATTTTAATTTCTTTGTAGGTGCCACATTCTGATTAGAAATCTTTGTTTATTCCTGATCTAACAAGTTCCAAAGATACCTAGATCTTTTAAATTGCTGGGCTTCATATCACTCTGACCTCCCTTTGTTAGGGGCGGCAGATCTCTGCCCGGGGGAGGCTTGGAGAGACAAAAGAACACAACCAAGACAACTCTTTCTGCAAATGCATGGGGTTTATTTAAGCCAATATAGCTATTTTGGGACCTTCAATTGTGCCTCAATAGCGTGGCATAACCGAAGGTCCCGAGCTCCAAAAAGCAGGCTGTATTTATACCCTTTTGGGGGAGAAGGGAAAATCACACATATTGCAACATCAAAGGGAAATCACGCCTATAGATCAAAGGGGATCACAGATAGGTCACTTAATTTGCATATCTAAACATTTGTTGACTGTTAACTATTTCTCTGCAAATGTTTGTTTAGAGTTCCTAGGGCAGTTTGTTGGCCCATTTGGTGACAGTTTCCTGCCCAGCGGGAGGTCAGGAAGAAAATATCTTTCAAAGCAGTCAAACAGTTACAAAGGCAAATTTAACTCTTAACCTGCCCTCCTCTTCACCTTGATTTTATTTGCCCAGGTCTAAAAATTGCTGACTTTAAACTAACTCTAACACTGGAGTGTTCCACAGACAGACAGACAGATGGACAATAAACTGACTAAAAGCACTACATGTACATGTGCACACATCTGCAGTTGATTGATCGATCTGATCCTTCAAAAATGGCAGGGAGAAAACTGACAGACTGAGAAAGGAGGGAGCATTCCCCAGGGCAAAGTGAGCCCTGTCGGCCGATTGGGAACATTGCTCCCCCATTTCCCAGCCTGATCAGCCAGTTTCCTGCTTGTTAGAAATGGATCAAAAAAGTGCTTTTGTTGATATAAGCCGGCAAAACCTTTTCAAAGTTGTTGAAACCTAAGGTGGTCAGATGCTAGCATTTTTCTTTCTTGGCCAAGACTAGTTTGAGGCAGGGAACTAGTATCTTCTTATCAGACATGGGGATAGGCTGCCTTAGTGACACACTTCTTTCCATTCTGGAAGGGGTTCCTCAATTCTAATCATAGTTCTATCTGCGGCTGAGTCTAGCTGTCCTTTGAACTCCTTGCCGCCAGCAGTATGGGTATCTTTGGTGGTGCCCTGCTGACAATGGGGATGCTAACATGCACATTGGTCTCTTTTCCCCCTTTTATTGACAAGCCTGGGGGTTGCCCCTTCTGTAGTTTATTCTGATTCTTCAAGGTTGCAGGTAGAACCTGGGTCTGCGTAGGGGACCCAGAATCTTCCGTAGCACATATCCAATTATCTATGGGGATGGTTTTCATGCCCGTACAAGCGGCCCTATGCTCTGTAGTTTGTTGCATTCCACCCCGGGGAGCCTCAGAGGGGCTTCCTCAAGCTGCCTCCAGGCTGATAACGCCAAGGCTCGAACCTGATCTTGATAAGGGTCCAGGGATGGCTGCCTGCTGGGAGCCTGCACTCCACTGATCTGCTGCCTGTATGTTATGGGGATGGGGGGTTGGGCAGCAGCATTGCGGTCTGCCTGCATGCGGCATTCTTCCTTAAAGAAAGCGCCCCAATGCAGGCCAGGCTCTCCCCAGGTTGAACCGGGAAGGCGCAGAGGGGTTTCCAATAGTCCTTCTCCAGTCTTGGGTTGAAAAAGGGAGTAGAAGCTCCTTCTGGAGGGGCAGTGGGGCGAACAGGTTCAGGTCTATCTCCCCCAAGAATTTCTTCAGCTACTCATCTTCTATGTCCTGATCAGTAAGGGGCGGCCCTGAGACAGCTGCTTGTTTAGAATCTGGAGAGGCCCACTCTCCAGGCCACTCCCGGAAGCATGCTTTTAGATCTGCTACTGTTGCACGCAAAACTGGTAGGGGACTTTTGCCTGTTTTTTTGTCTGTCCCCTAACAAGTTTTTCTACCTGATCCCAGGTGTCCAAGGAGAAGAGGTCCCCAGTGGGAACCCACGGAGCCACCTCAAGGATAGTGCCCCAGATCTTAGCTGCCCTATCTTCAGAGAATTCTAGCCCCCGACTCTTTAGCAGATAACATAGGGCTTTCAGAGCCGGGTGATGCACCTTCTGAATGGAGTTGCCCATGATGTTAGGGAATCTAGTAGTGTCAAAAAGGTCAGGATAGATGATGGCCCCTCTAGGAGACCACCGAGGCAAAGGAAAGAATACAGAGGAGAGACTCAGCAGCGCCCGCAATAAAAGGTGACGGATGGAATGCTTATTTACGAGTTCCTGCCCATTGCACAGTTTTTCTTCTGCGGGGGACTCGAGTTTATCTGGAACCCGAGGCTGTGACCCCCTCATCCTATCACGGGTGTCTTTTCTAGCGGCGAGCGCCCTGTGGCATTTAAGTGCTCGACCCGTGCCCGCGGGGAGAAAGGCGGTTGCTGCTGGCCTTTCGAAAATATACAGCAAGAATGAGACAATACAGAACAGATGCTGGGCACCCCATAGGCAGGGGGAGAAGCGAAAACAAAGTGAGAATTGACTGAAACAGTCCTGTCCCGAGGAGGACTCTTCTGATAGCCTGCCTTACTATCAGGGGGCAGAGCTTTAGCTCCAGTTGCATTCCCCTTCCTGAATTCCCAGCCTGGTTTCTCCATGCAGTCGCCTATTTTGCTGCATGGATTCGGGGTGCTCAGGGGATCATACCTTGCTCCAGCGATGTCCTTGCTGTCCACGTCCACACCGTCCCTGTTCGTGGCACCAGATGTCACGGTCCTGGCCATTAGACCCTGGCAAACTGGAATATGATCCCCCAGCCACAGGACTTACTCCCTATAGGAGAGGGAGTGGGAAGGGAAGAAGCCTCTGCCCTGCCCCCCTGCGCACCGCGGCCACCCTACCACCGCCACCGAGAAAGAACCACGCAGAGGGGGGAGAGTTGGAGGTCAAGTAACTCTCGATTTTATTAAGCTCACACGCCAATATTTAAAGAAGAAACTTTAAAGGGAGGAGTGGGCATTATGAACACCTGGTTATCAGCTCTGAAGTAAACATTTCTATTTTTTTTTTGCTTTTTCGGTCACACCTGGCGATGCACAGGGGTTACTCCTGGCTCATTCACTCAGGAATCACCCCTGGCGGTGCTCAGGGGACCATATGGGATGCTGGGATTCGAACCTGGGTTGGCCGCGTGCAAGGCAAATGCCCTACCCGCTGTGCTATCGCTCCAGCCCCTGAAGTAAACATTTTGCTAGGCCCTTTACAGATGTTAATGGATGATTTATGTTCCCTCCTTCCAAGGCCAGGTATGCTTAGCTTAGACAAGCGGTGACTTTCAAGTTTCATCCCACTATCTCTTCAACCAGGGAGCCTTCCTGGGTGGAGTGCTGGCACAGGGCCTTAGGGCCCTGTTTGAAGAGAGCCTGTTTCTGTCTCTAAGGGCAGGGGATTTGGCCAGGGTCTCAGACTGGCTGCTGAGACCCCAACGTATCTGCACTCCCATCATTGTTGCTTGAAGGACTCGATTAAACCTTCACAAATGTCTCCTTCTTGGAGACGTTGGAGCTCCCTGGAGCATCAACCCAGACATGGTCTAGGAGTGGGATCTGGCATTTCTACCATCCACCAGTTAGATGGAGACCCGGACGCTCCCCAGCAGCCCCCGGCACCCCAACTTTCTTCGGGGTCTCAGCAGAACAATCTGGAACATGAAGAACACGTGTTCCCTTCACTCCATCCTCCAGACACAGCGGGTGCCTTCCACACCTCTTGCCACTTGGCAACTGTGTATTCAAAAAAATTAATTATGAAAGGGCCCTTTAGCCGTGAGCCCAGCAGTGCCCCCCGCGTCCAAGGGGGCCTGCCAAGAAGTCTCCAGCTCAATTCTTGCCCAGGAGGACGACTCTCCAACTCTTCAACGAGTCCAGGTTTCCTGGGATACTGGACTCTAGTATCAGAACCGGGGTCCCCCTGTTTAGTTCTGGTTCGGGCCTGTCACACGCTTCCTAAAATCTTTGTGTTTCCCCATTCGAGAACCCTGGTATGGGTCAGACTCTGCGCAGGAAGCACCAGAGTCAGGGGAACGGGAAGATGCCGAAGGGATGCTGCCTGTCGGAATGTAGCTCTAAATACTTTAGGATAACGTTGGTATGTCCCTTCTCCCTTGCGACAGGGAGCATAGGTTTATTGGGTTACACCCATCACAGTGCTCCTGAGACACTCCCATTCCTCTCTTTTATCTTTAACTCACCCAAGGTCTTTGAAACCTGGATTCTCCTGTTTGAGGCACCTCCTGGCCAGCTGGCACCAGCGCATGGGCCTGAACACTGAGCACAGTGGGGGGAGTTCTTGGGGTCATTTTGTGCCTCTCAAACTTAGAGGGATCTGATTTTCAGCAAAGCGGCACCACACTGGCCTCTGGCTGGCTCCCGGGAGGATGTAACGGTCCCTTTCCTACAACTCAGATGGGACAAAAACTGGACTTCCAAGGAGCCTGTGTCCACTGCCTGCCAGACAGTCTCCAACAGCAGGTGACTCAGTGGTCCCTGCCCCACTCTTTACTCAAAGGTCAGGTTCGAGCCCTAACTCGTGTAAGGTCTTGAGTTTGATCCCCGAGACCCCCTTGGCTCTCCCCCGGCACCACTAACAGCTCAGACCAACCCCCACCTGAAAAGGCACCCGCCCCCCGACCCTCTCCCCATACACACGACCTGGCACGGGGCTCCCTAAACGTTTCTCCGCTGTGTCGAGTATGTGGGCTCTGAAGGTCGTGTGTTCTTCACCGCTGACTACTCACTGTGCCCCTCCCCCCAGGAAGAGGCATAAGTGACTCCAGGAAAAGTGCTCTTTGAGAGGTGTGCAGCCGCCCTGACCCTACACAGCCTAAACCCAGAACCACTTTCCCTCTCAGCTGCCAGGGGTGGCTGTGCCGGCTGCTGGATCCTTCGAGCTGCGTGGACGCGCCTGTGGACAGGAGCTGTGAGCCTTCCCCGGAAGTCCTCCCTCTGCTCAGTCCCAGTGCTCCTGGGAGGACCCCCCTGCCCCTCCCTCCCTCAGCCAGTCACTGCTGACCACGGAGGCACTCCTGAACCTCCCCCACCAGAAAGAGAATCAAACCCACGGGGAGCAAGTGCTCCTTCTGCCCCCAGTTTGTATTCTACTGTTCCGCCAAAGCTCTTAGCGTCCAGGAGAAGCATCAGAGCATCACACGCTGGAGAGAATTTTGCCCTCCCCAGAGATACGGCCGGTTCCCTCCACTCACCATTCCTGTATCTTTGTAGGTGAGCAACGAGACAGCGGAGTGCCAAGGTAGATCCTAGCTGGGGCCTCGTGTCCTTCTAGATCAGACGCCTAGGTTTAGCCCGGGGGCTCTCCTAAGCCGGCCTGAACTTAACCTGCTCAGTGTGCAAACTGGTCCGGCAGATGCCAGAGACAGCACAGGTGCCCATGGGGAAGAGAGGTTTGTCGTGGCGGGAGAAGCAGGTGGCCCCAGTGCTGCTGCCCCTGGAACACGGGGACAGGGCAGGGACTCCAGCCAGGTCCTATGCCGGAAACACATCAGGGCTGCTGCTGATGGGTAGCAAATGTGGCAGTCGTCTTTTAGAACTCGGGATTGAGTTGTGGGCCTCCGCCCCGGCGCCGGGAGACCCGATTAGCCTAGGCGCCCTGCGAGACCTCGGCGAATCCCTGAGTCTTCATTTTCCTGGCTGAGTTGGGTCCTGTCCCTGGCAGAGTGAAAGCCACATCCCACGCTGATCTGTGTGAAGGACATGAAGAGGCAGAACTGCTCTCACGTGTGGCCACTTGCAAGCCCTGGGTCCTGTCAGCTCAGGGGGAGGGAGGCCAGCCAAAGGCCATTCCCATGAATGTTTGCACAGATTTGGAGCTGCTGCCTCTGGCTGCCTCGCCCTCTCCACCCTCTGGAGAGCAGGAGAGAGCACTGTTTCTGGAGCCGCGTGGCAGGTGGCTGACACAATAAGCACTCGTCTCTGTGAGATCCAGGCTCAACTTAAGCCAGAGCTGGTGGGAGGCTTTCCTGAGCCCCAGGTTCTGGGGGTAACTCCCACCCCCTGGGAGTCACCATCTCGCTGTGTTTCAATACCTGGAGGAAATGGGTCATTTGAACCCAGTCTAAGACTGATAGTTCATAGACATGAAAGCCGGCCGATAACTGGTGGTCAATTGAGCAATTTTTTCAAGGCAAGTGGTGATATAGAGATGAAGGGGGCATGCAATAAAGGGGGCGAAAGGAAAGATCAAAGTTTTTGTGGTAACTCAGGACGACACACACTGCATCCTCAAGCTCTCCAAACAGAAAACTTATCCTCAAAGGTTTCCAAGGCAACCATGAAGGGTCCAAGGCAAGCCACGTCCCTGAGCCCAGCCAAAGGTGAGTCATGAGTCTTGGCTGTTCTCTGAGGGGCATTGGGCCCCTGGCATCTGTCCATTGACTGGATTTAGTCTCTGAAGCCATGGCCTCTAGGAGCCCTGGAGTGACCTCACAGGTGACAGTCCGGGCAGTTCAGGAGCCACGCCAACCAGAACACCAACACCTGGGGTTCTAATCTCCACACAACAAAACACACATGAAGCTTTCCTTTCTGAAAGAACCAACGTGCCACAAGAATCTAGCCAGCTCACAAACTTGTCACCTAGACAAAGAGCTGGTGTTCCAATGGCGGGTATGATCGTGGGTGTTCTTGCTTCATGAGAACATTTTTGTCACTGAATCACCATGAACTACAAAGTTATCAGGTTATTGTCTCCTCCATTCTACTGCCAGTCCTTCTCTAGAACTGAACTCAAGGCAGGATGTGTGGCCTCACCTGGCCTCTCCAGCCTCCCCCGGGTTCTCACTCCAAGCCAACTGGCTCCTGAACTATTCTGTCTCCTGGTTCTACAACCCGCCAAGACGGGCAACTGTAGTGATGCTGCCATTAAAACCTGAAAGCTGGTAACTCCTCCAAGGGCTCTAAGGAGAGATGGCAAACGTGTGCAACGCTTCAATCTGATGTGTCGGGTGCTCTGATTTCTCCTGAGTTAGGGGAGACCCTCCTCGCATTGTGACTCTCGTTCTTGGCACTACTGCAGGAAGGAGCAGTTTGCTTCCTCTGATCTATTTCTTCTTCTCCTGGCAGAAACGGTGCTCAGAAGCCAATACTGAGTCCTTGAAGATGTGAACTCCTGTCCCCCCACCCCCGCAATCCAGAGCGTGTGGGGCATGGCTGGCATGTCCACTCTATCCTGGTTATAGTAGTTTCTCCTGTTGGAAGGGGACATCTTGTGGCTGTCCCTGGTTCCTGGGTTGCGAGGGTCTGGTGAGGGACGCGAGGAAAGGGACGGCCCCTCCCCAGAGTTCAGGTGCCTGGAACTCTGCTGTTCTCAGAGCAGCTGTCTGCCACACACCCAGCAGCGAACCTTCTCGGTCCTTCCCCCAGCAGGAGGGGGCAAGGGTGCGAGTGTGCCAATGCTCCTTTGCTTCCCCAGATTTTCCTTCGGAGTCTGGGGGCACGTCGGTGTGTGTTCTTGTAGCTCAGAACCCAAACATGATCGCATATGTTGAGTGTGGCAGGTCTGTTTCATATGAGCAGGATCTGGAGGGGGCTCAGCTGGGCTTTGTTGAGGACACCCCCCTCCCCCTGGCTGCAGGTGGGGGGGATAATGCCTTTGTCCTTCGGTCCCTCCTGTGGGTGGTTCTACTCCACGTTCCAAGAGGGGTGGTGAGACATCACAAGAGTCTGAACTGGGGTCCTAGTTTGACCCTCAAATCATGATGGGGGTCCTTCCTGCCCGGCTGCCCTGTGGGAGACCTATCCTGGATAACCCCGTTCCCCCAGATGATGAAAGTCCATTCCACCAGGTCTGGCTTGGACCAGTTCCCTCAGGATGAAGCTCTGAGCATCTACAACTGCCCCCCAACCCTCCCTCCCCCCCCCCCGCAAAGAAGACACCTTTGTAAAGGGGTGCGATCCTTTCCTTCAGGAGGGTTCTCTGAAAGAGTTAAACCTTGGGTGACTCCTGGGATTGGCTCATTCAAATCTCTGCAGGGCCCCAGAAGCTGTCAGTGTGGCAGTCTTGGCTCAACCCTGGGTTCGAGCCTGAGCTGAATCCTCTCCTGTGCTTGGGAGTGGGCTGTCTCCTGTGGGCACGTGTGACGGAAGCAGACAGGTGGTGGCATCTAAGGGCGGGAAGTGTCCACGCACGGGCAGCTCTGCTCAGCGAGGGGAGGTTGGGGGGGCCACATGCGCTGGAGCTGCTGACCCTTCCCTGACTCGAAAGCAAGTTTCCAGCTGCATCACTGCCTCTGGCTCCCTGCCCTGCAGGGCCTGTGGAGGTGTGGGAGGCCTCCAACTCCGGGCCGACGGGCATGGCCTGGGCACGGCAATTCTGACCTCTGTGCAGCCTGGGGCATCTTAGGACACATGTCCATGTTGGCATTGCCAGTAGCAAGGATTGAGAAGACTGTTGGGAAAATGGGCCCCTGTGAAGCTTAAAAAAACAAACAAGCGGATGGAACATCCACTTCTTTTTGCCTGAAAAATACAAATGTGCCACAAGAGTCTGTCTGGATGGCACGAAGCGTGGCTGGCTGGCCAGAGGGGGGGAGGTTACATTCTTGTGACATCTCTCACGGAGGGATAGTTCTCCAAAATCCAAGGTGAGTCAAGGGCAGACAGGTATGAGCAGAAGTGAGAGACAGAGCAGAAGTGCCCCTCTGGGGGGCCTGGAAAACGCCAGCGAGAAAAGGAAACCCCAGTCCCAAGCCCCCAAGTGGGGAAGGGCCCCAAGCACTGGTGTCCGGTGTGGGGGGGACTGTCCCCACAAAGCTTCGTGTCTGTGAGCTCCTTTGCGGCCCTTTGGGTAGTGTCTGCCAAGAGAGAAAACAAACTGCCTGGGACGTGCCCCGGGGGTCCCGCAGGTGGGACCTGTGAGCAGGGAGGGGCTTAGGGTGGGCCCGAGGGAGATGAAGCACTGAAAAGGCCTGATGAGGCCCGGAGGGGGGCAGGGTGGAAATGTCAGGGGTCTCGGGTCCAGCTGAGATGGCAGTAGGCGGCACCATGTTCCTTCCATACTTGCCGGGCACAGCTGAGGGCGCGACCTCACAGCAGCCCGGCCCCTTCCGACGTGAGGCCTCCGAACTGCAGGTGGGGATCTCCCCCTCACCCCTGCCAGCCAGGCTCAGAGCTCACAGGAAGACACAGGAGCGGTGGCCTGAGAGTGTCCAGCTAGCCTTCTCGCACCCAAGTCCCCTGTGGTCCGGGGGGAGCCAGGGGTGAGAGCCCCGGTGGCTTCTTTGCGTCAGATCTTGGGAGTCCTCGGGGCTGTGGCCCCTCAGGGCCTATTCAGTGTGGGTCGGAGGCGCCCAGAGCTGTGCTCTCTGTAGCCCGGTAGGTCCTGGGGAGTCCTCAGCCCCCCTCCCGCCGGCCCCTTGGGTTGTTCTCCCAGAGTTAGACTTGTGGCAGGACGTGCCTCTGAGCCCGATGGCTCTGAGCAGGCCCAGGCTGAGGAGGGCGACGGGAGGAGCTTGTGAGGTGACGCTGAGCGTGTCCCGGCGTGGGACCCGGGAGCGCACAGCGGGCGGGCTCTGTGGGACGCTTCGGCTGGGCCGCTGGAGACGGAGTGACCGCTGCCCGGCCTCCGTGGGCAGGGTCGCCCAGCCCGGCGCTGCTGCCCAATCTCCTCCAGAAGGTTCTCTCTCGCTCCCTGTCGCCTCGTTCTAGATCCTCGAGGCCGTGAGGCGTCTCCCCTCCTCCCCGTGTGTGTGGTTCTGAGAAAGGAGCTCAAGGGGCTTCTCGACACGACCTGCTCCAATCGCAGGCTGACCTCGGCCCTCCCGGGGCTCCCGACTTCCGGTTGTGAGTTTCAGGAAAATGTGGGGGTGAGCAGGACGAGAGCATTCGGTGGTCAAGAACCGTTCCCTTAGCTGGCCCACGGCAATGACGGGCAAAGGACCCAGGGAACGGAGGAACAGGGCCCCAGGCTGGGGGGTGGACGGAGTCTCTCTTCCCCATCAGGGCTGACCTCTGGGTGATCTCTCACTGCTGCACTCTAGTGCCCATGAAAGAAGCTCATATAGAATGAAAAGTTTCATGCTGAGTGAAATGAGTCAGAAAGAGAGAGACAGACATAGAAAGACTGCACTCATCTATGGTATATAGAATATCAGAGTGGGAGACTAACACCCAAGAACTGTAGAAATAAGTACCAGGAGGTTGACCCCATGGCTTCGAGGCTGGCCTCACGTTCCGGGGAAAGGGCAACTCAGAGAAGCGATCACCAACTACATTGTAGTCGAAGGCCATGTGGGGGAAGGGAGTTGCGGGCTGAATGAGGGCTAGAGACTGAGCACAGTGGCCACTCAACACCTTTATTGCAAACCACAACAGCTAATTAGAGAGAGAGAACAGAAGGGAATGCCTTGCCACAGTGGCAGGGTGGGGTGGGGGGGAGATGGGATTGGGGAGGGTGGGAGGGACGCTGGGTTTACGGGTGGTGGAGAATGGGCACTGGTGAAGGGATGGGTTCCCGAACTCTGTATGAGGGAAGTATAAGCACAAAAGTGTATAAGTCTGTAACTGCACCCTCACGGTGATTCTCTAATTAAAAATAAATAAATTAAAAGAAAAAAAAGTAAAAAAAAAATATTTTTAAAGAGCAGTATTGTTCTTAATTAAAGGACACAGAAGAGAAATAAAAATCAAATGTATTTATACACATTTGAACACATATACACAGATCTTGATATGATCCTGATTTTACAAAAAGTGATGAAAGACATTTGGGAGACGATGATTTGAATATCATCTGTATATCATATATTATTGTATTGATATCTCCACAAAATTTTATAAAAGAAAATATCAAAAAATAAACCATACAGATGAGATATTTTTATGTGCTATATTCAGATAATATAATTAATTAGCAATGTAAAGAAATAAAATATTGTTATAGTCTACTACATGAATAAAAAATTTTAGAAAGATTAAGAGATAAAAGGAAAAAGCTGCACTATAATGTGCATTTTATTTCATTTTTATGAATTTCCAAAAGAGGCAAAATGATTAATCATCTGGTTGCTTCTGGGGTTGAAACAGCATAAGGAAAAATTCTGAGTTGATAAAAATAACCTTTATCTTGGTATCTTGGTATAGACCTATCTGAATAGAGTCATGTTTATATGAACTCTTCAAAGATCAATTGAAATATATGCTTATAACTTGTGTATTTCTCTATGTAAATTGTATCTTAAATTTTTTGTCTTAAATATTAGCAGTGTTACATTTCATAATGATATTGTGAGTAGGAGAAATACCCTGAAGTGTTTTTTGCTATAGCATGTTGATGTCTAAAATTGTTTCTAATGGTTCTGGAGAAGAGAGTGGACTATACAAAATATGATGAGGCAAATTAGGAAAAATCAACAAATGATAAATCTGTCTGGTGACAAGTAGACTATAGATAATTTTTAATGAACTTTCCTGTAAGTCTGAAATTTTATTAACTAAAAAGGTGGAGTGAATATGAAATGTTAAATACAATTACTCCTTGTATTTAACAAGGGTCAGAGATAGCTCAGTTGACTAAGCATATACTTTGCCTAGAGTAGTCATGTCAGCCACTTCATGATTGGGGGCAAGTGTCGCCAGGAGTGATACCCCAGTAGAGATAGAATTAGTCACTGGGTGGGGCCAAAACTCCCCTCCACCCCAAAAAACCCCCTCTTCCTTTAGCCATGATTTACTCAGTAAAAGGAATACACAGACCTGGAGGGTTAGTACAGTAAGGCATAGTACAGCCTTGCATGCAGCTATGAGACTGCAACCCTGGTTGAATATCCTAGCTCTACATATGGTCCCCTGATTACCACCAATGGTCACTTCTGATCACAGACAAAGGAATAGTTCCCTAGCAATACTAGGTGTGACCTCAAAACAACAAATTTAAAAAGGAACGTAAGACTGAAATTGATTACTATTGCAATACTGCATATTCACTCTGGTTTATTATGCCTGATTCCACTATATAAGTATTATTAGTGCGATACTTAAATATACTTAAATAAGTATATAAGTGTAACATGCCTGACTCCACTATATAAGTATTATTATTATTATAAAAAATATTTATCCTATCCTTTTGACAGGGGCAAGGTTTTTTATTATGATTTCAATAGAATATTGATCAAAGACTACAGGAAATATGACATACCTCCAGCAACTTTCTGAACCTTATCAGGTCCCCTCTAACATTTACTAGGCATACATGTTTCTCCCATTTACTTAAACTTTTAATCTTTTTTGTTTTGTTTTGTTTTGTTTTGTTTGGGGGTCACACCCGGCAATGCACTGGGGTTACTCCTGTCTCATGCACTCAGGAATTATTCCTGGCGGTGCTCGGGGACCATATGGGATGCTGGGGATCAAACCAAAATGCCCTACCTGCTGTGCTATTGCTCCAGCCCCAAACTTTTAATCTTTTTCAGATCCCTTTTACTGCCTGGAAATTCCAGGTTCCCAAAGTTTCTGCACAGACTGAAATTACAGTTCAAATGATCTGCCAAATGATCAACACTCTGGTCTGATTTGTATGCTGAGATTGTCAAGCGTAAACTGGGTCTGGAAGGAGACAAACACAATTACAGTGGGGCTCCTTCCATAAATGTCACAGGTGAGAAAGGGCAGGGGCATGGTCTGCTCTTGGATGGCAGCCCCTGGAGGGCAAAGGGAGAGCAGTTTTAATTCACTATGTAAATTATACCGGCTGTCAGGATGTCAGGGGGGTGAGGAAGCGAAGTTGTGAATTTATAGGGTAAATGTGTGAAAAGAAAAGGATATGCCAGGTTCAGGTTAATTTACTACAAAGATTTTTTTTTTTTAGACAAAGTGTGCTCAGAAAATACCGACACCAGTTTTTGATACTTTGTGCTCAAAAGGCAATGGGGGAAAACATTATTTATTGTAAAATGCACATGGCAAATGAAAAGTGTGGTGCCAAATTTAAAAATGTGTCAAAAAATTAGTAGGATAGGTTAGGAGGCCATAGCAAAGTCTTGGGGTAGAACTATTATTGAAAACACCTTAAGGACAATCCATGTGACTGCCTGATAATGAAAAAAAATGTTCATATTTTCTTAAAATGCTTTATCTCAGCATGAGGTTATCTCTATAATTACTAATGATAATATAAAAATTGTATATCTACGGAAATATGGTGATTCTCAGAAAACTTATATGAATAGCTACATCTAGGCAAAGGGTAAAAAAAAGGAGATCAGGGCTTAAGGATGCTTGGGAGTTCTTCATTACAGGTTGGAAAATTAAGTCATCAGGGCTTAAGGATACTCAGTTCTTCATAATACGTTGCACTTTTCCACCAGGAAATCACTCCTCGGGTCTTGATTTTACAAAATGCTTCAAGCTTATCAGCTACTTTTACATTTCCCCTCACATTTGGATCTCACCACTATGAAAGGCATAGACAGTAGGCATTATAATATATTTTGTATCTGGGGACACTGAAACTTATAAACACTACGTTTTGTACATGCTCATACGCATAAGTTTTAAATTCTGTCTTTCAATCCCTCTTTCATTGTGCTGCTAGATAGTCAGGAGATGACGGTGAGGTAAAAAAGGTTGGCTCCAGATGCTGTATAGACCCCCTCAGTATTATGACTTGTCTAGACTCAATAGATTCAATAGCTAGTTTTGTTATGGAAAGACATATGATCTTGAAAGACAAAATTTAGAAGATGCACTGTAGCACTGTCGTCCCGTTGTTCATCAATTTGCTCGAGCGGGCACCAGTAATGTCTCCATTGTGAGACTTGTTGTTACTGTTTTTGGCATATCAGATACACCACGGGTAGCTTGTCAGGCTCTGCTGTGCGGGTGGGATGGTCTCAGTAACTTGCCCAGCGCTCCGAGAGAGCAGAGGAATTAAACCCGGGTTGGCCTCGTGCAAGGCAAACACCCTACCCACTTAATTAATTTTGATTTGGGGACCACACCCAGCAGTAATTAGGTCTTACTCCTGGTACTGCACTCAGGGAACACTTCTGGCAGGGCTCAAGGGGCCATATGACATCCTGAGAATTGAACCCAAGTTAGCTGCTTGCAAGGCAAGAACCTTGCCTGCTGTACTGTATCCTTTAAAACATATATTTTAATCGGGAAATTTGTGTGGACTCAGAGAAGGAGGATATTAGACATGGTCTGGGAATTCTAATAGGTTCATAATGTTAAGATTGGTTAAGATTGTGTTTGCATCAAGGAGATAGACTAAGAGAACAGATTCTTTTTTTATATATAATGTACGAGTACTGCTATTTATTCAGCCATTGATTAAGCTGATTGAATTGGGCATGAACTCCACATTACTTTTACTTTATTCAGAATGTTAATTTAATTTAATTTTATTATTTTATTGTTATTTTTTTATTCACTGTGAGATACAGATACAAAGCTTTCATGTTTGAGTTTTGGTCATACAATCATAAAACACCCATCCTTTCACCAGTGCACATTTTCCACCTCCAAAAATCCCCAGTATTCCCTACCCCCACCCCCGAGAACAGATTCTTGACTGTGGAATATATTAGGGAAAATATTGTATCCAACAGGTAACACCAAAGGCCCAGGGTGCATACATCATTTAGTCAAGGGCAATCTGAGGATAGTATTTTACTGTATTTTTTCTCAGGGTAATTGACTTGCCTGAAAGTATTCATTTCAGCCAGCTGAGGAATTCCTTACCTCACTAAACTAAGCTCTTTCTCTTTACTTACTTCACTTTTCCTGCTTGCTTCAATATGCAGTGTGGAGGAAATTGGAGCTTACAGATAATAATAAAAATAAGTGAGTTTAAGTCACAGCCTTAGGAGGTCTGTGTTACAACTCTTGTATGACCTCCAACTTCTCTGAATTTAATGTAATTATCAGAAAACTAAAGGGGACTACTTAAAACAAACGCATCCTAACTCTTCCTAATTCCGTCATCTTCATAGAACACTCTTTCCTCAGCACCTCCTATATATGACCTTTCAGCATCATCTTGTTCATACATATGCCCTCAGTTTTGTCTAGCCAAGTGGACAAAGAAAACTCCAGTGTCTTGCTGATCATGGTTTGTTGGAAAAGTGCTTTAAGTGTCATTTCTACTTTTTAAGAAACTACCTGATGGTATTGTGTTCCCTTTTTCTCAGTTTCCCAGCAACAATGCTGCTATATAATTCACTATTATTTTCAGGTAGAGAAGCTCACTAGGTGCCTTTGGATCTGGAATCACACCTAGGTATCTTTGAAGATTATGTCCTAGTGGCTTTAATAATGTGGAATATAGCAAAGATTATTTTTTTACTTCAGACATGTTATGTATTTATTTGCTAATAGTTTGCAAATGCCTTTTTTAATGTGGAAAAGAAACAGTGTAGAGTTTCATTCCCCAAGAATTGTACATATTTTAAGTGACCCATGTTATGTGAGAGTCATTTCTCATGTCTCCTTCAATAGCAAAGCCATCTCTTAACTCACGGTAACCATTCAGGATTGTCTGTAAAGGGGGTATTTCCGGCCAGAAAAAGTATGGAGTGGGCTGGGAAAGGGAGGAAATTCTCACCCTAAGAATTATGTCATTGTTAAAATAAGTTCTATTTGGTGAAGTGTAGCCAACCTATTATAGAGATATCCTTATTTCTGACATTCCTAATATATTTTTCTGCCGAGGAGTGATGGCATGACTGAGTTGATAAAATCAGTACCCTTTTGGATTTTATGAACTATTTAAATTATATTATGTATATGAAAACTATAACAATATAATTTATCTGGAACATGAATATATACAAATAGTAATAAAATTGTCTGAGACTGTGGGCCAACACCCCCAAGTAGATCCATATTATATTTATAGAAACCTACAGTTATTTGTATTGTTAGATCAACAGGTAAAAATAAATGGATGAGTACTATATTCTGTCAAATTGCAGATATACCCTGAAAATCGTGAGCTTTATTGTTGGTTTTATTTTATTTATTTATTTATTTTTCTTTGCTTTTTGGGTCACATCCAGCGATGCTCAAGGGTTACTCCTGGCTTTGCACTCAGGAATTACTCCTGGCAGTGCTTGGGGGACCATATGGGATGCCGGGGATTGAACCTGGGTCGGCCGCTTGCAAGGCAAACGCCCTACCCGCTGTGCTATCGCTCCGGCCCCTGGTTTTATTTTTATTAGAGGGTATAAGACTGTAACTGGAAGCTAAGTGAAAAATTTCCAGTAGCCCAAAGCACTTCTTATTTCTCAGGCACAGAATCACTTTATGTAAATGTGCTCAGTTCCACAGAAAAGCAGTGAGAAAGTCATTGACTTTGAATTTTGCATGCCTTAAAGCAAATGTCTAGGTTCACAATAGTCTCTATTCTGGTCATTTAAGACAGATGGGGGGGGGAGGGAAACATATGGGCTAGGCAACTGAGTTCACAAATATAACTTTGTCTACCTTCAACTTCCTGGCACTCTAAGATTTACATCAGATTACAAACCCATTTTTGCTTTTAAAATCAAGTGATTACCTTTCTTCCATCTACATATCTTTTGTCCCCTTTGTTTTATAGTGAAGCAAATAGTTTTATTTAGGAAATATGAGAGGGAGTGATAGGTGGGGAGAGAAAGACAGGACAGGGGAAGGAGAGGGGTGGAAGGGCTGGAGAGAGAGAGAAAGAGAGAGAGAGAGAGAAAGAGAGAGAGAGAGAGAGAGCCCTATAATTATGCACCGTAGGCTGGGATGCTGGCAACTCCAGAATAATGTTCACCAGTCTGTATTTCTTTAAAATCTAATGCCTGTCTCGGTTTTATGGCCACAAAATCTATAATGCCATGTTATTTGTTCCCTCTACTGTGTAGAAGTACTCTTGGAGCTAATTCATAGTGTCACTTGTTAAGAGGCCATTTTATTAAAGAGTTGAGATTTTCTGAGAAAAACGATTATTTAATTGATACCCACTGGGGATGAGTGAGGAGTGGTGTTTCCTCTTCAGCCTAGCTCTGTAGTTGCATGATGTAGCAAATACTTTCAGGGAAAGGGGCAATTCCAGAGTGAAGCACACGGGAGCTATTATTAGTGTTTAGAAGAGTAAAACCAACGGTGCACAGATATAATATAATGCTGCTTTGACGTATTTTTTCTTTTCTGTTTTTTTCCTTTTTCTCTTTTATCTCCTTCCTTCCTTCCTTCCTTCCTTCCTTCCTTCCTTCCTTCCTTCCTTCCTTCCTTCCTTCCTTCCTTCCTTCCTTCCTTCCTCCCTTCCTTCCTTCCTCCCTTCTTTTCTTTCTTCCTTCCTTCCTCCCTCCCTCCATCCTTTCTTCCCTCTCTTTTGATTCTCACTTAGTGGTTAGATTCTTGGCTCAGAGTTTGGGGTTAACTCCTGGTGGTACTTTGGTTTCTAGAGGTGCTGGGATTGAACACAGGCCTCCTGCATGCAAAGCATCAATATATTCTCTCACCTTGTACTGTTTTGATAGACCTGTGTCTGTCACCTTGGGCAATGACCATCAAGAAATAGATTAATTTATCTTAGAAATGCAATATATATTCCAAGCTATACAACCTAACTTTGACTTTTTGATTTCCATATTCTTTATTTCCCAGTGAAAGTAAACCCATTTTCTATACTAAATAAAAATTGGCAATAACAGGCCAGAAAGATAGCACAGGACACATGATGCTTGGTGCTTGCTTCATATGTTCAATATATTCAACCCCAAATTGATCCCTGACACCTCATATGATTCCCCTAGAGGTGGATCTTCTGACAGTAGATCACTTCTCCTATCAGAAGTGATCCATGAGCACAGAGTCAGGAGTGAGCCCTGAGAACTGTGGGGTATGGCCCACAAGCAAAACAAAACAAACAGGACAGAAACAGAATATGCTGTTGAAGGTGTTGAGAAAAAAAACCTCAGATACTGTTAATGGAACTGTTAACTGATTCAATTTTTATGAAAAACAGTAGATTTTTTGGTAAAAATCAAATTATTTCTAAAAACATTAAAAGATCTACCATATTATTCAGCTATTACACTCAAGGAATCTATTCAAAGGAAAAATGTATAATTCTAGAAGATTCATGCCTACTTATGACACCATTTACAAAAGCCAAGATATGGTATATGAACAGTATTGAAAACCATTCAACTATAAGAGAAGATGAAAGCCTCAACTTTGTGTTAACATGGAGCTAAAGGATTAAGATTAAGGTTTCTAACTATAGAAAATCAGAAGGAAAAATTTAAATACCAGATGATCTCACTTGATTTTGTGTTTTATATAAGGAAACACGTAAAGTGAACAAAGCCAAATAAGAGAAAACACTTAGGCTTTGTGGAATTGTGGTTGCCAAATCAGGCATGGGAAATGAACTGACAGGGTCCAGAATGTCCAGAAGACTGTGGTGGAGGGATATTGACACTCTGGTGGGTGAATGTGGTGTGATAACTCTACATCTGTAAATCACACAATCTTGTAGTTACCTCAACAAAATTCTTAAAATTCGATTAATTAAATATAAAATAATTAGATTTTTTTAAAAAAAAGATGAGCCTATTCTAATTCCCTATTGTGCCAGTCTTCTTTACCCACAAAAATGCTGGCTGAATGATAAGATAATCTTTCCAAGGCTGGATTAGTCGTATAATTTTTCGGGCCCTTGCCTTGTATGCAACCAACCCAGGTTCCATCACAGACAAGCGGGGTGGTCCCCTGAACTCAGCCAGGAGTGATCCCTGAGAGCAGAGACACCCTGAGCCCAACCGGTGTGGCCCCATAACAAAATAAAATAGAACCAGCTTTCCCAGTGGCATCATGGGAAAAACATGATTGTATAAGATCTCTTCTTTTTATGACCTGAAAACCCACCAAACCTGGTCTCTTTTTCATCTTGTACCATTATCTGCCTGGTGGCTCCACAGTCATTCTGGCTACTTTCATCTCCTGGAATGTTCCTTAATTTCTCATGCTTATGAAGTTTTGTACATGTTGTTCTCCTCTACCTGAATCACTTCTTTTCCTGACAAATTTCCTGGTTAGCAAATTAAACTTTACTCATTCTCAAATACTCAGTACTTCAATGATATTAGTCTTGACACCCTCTTTTGCTAAGCACCCATGTTACATATGTACTTCTCTTCAGACTACTTTCCACAGTGACTATACTTCTAATATTTATTCAGTGGCATTGCTGTCCTTCTCTAGAACGTGAACTTCTGCAGTTTCCAGGTTTTATCGGTTTTTGTTCATATCTTTAACCTCAACATTAAGCCAAGGACATAGAATACATTGATCTCAATAAATGCCTGTTATTATTGATGTGAAGGAATGCATGCTTTACCCTATTGGGTACAATTGTCTTTCAGAGCTTAGTTTAAAAGAACTGTCCAAATGTGACATCAAGTAATAGTTCGCATCAAGTTCACTGGAAATTAAGAATCTTTGCTTTTTTTCAGGCGGCTGCTGATTGAGAACAACCCTCTTCCCTTTTTAAATGGTTTTTATTCATTATCCTGTACCTACTGAGAAGCTTCATCCTCACTGGGACTACCTACTAGGCATCACGCTGCAGTATCAGTCTCAGATATAATGCATGTCTGACATCTACTGGTCATAGAGGGGAGTACTACCAAATCTATGACAAGATATTTATTTGTTGGAGAAATCTTTCCGACTGCGAAAGCTCTATGGGATTTAGATTCCAACACACCTAAACATTTCATTTGGGAAGCCTTTCTTCTTGGCTTCTCTTTTGATCACTGAAGGTGATACAGCTAGTTGATTACATCAGGGCCATACGGCTAATTGTGTACGGGCCCCAACTCTAACCTAGACAAAATCAGGCTATTTTGTTTTTGTTTCTGTTTTTTTCATTGAGTTTTTGGGAAGTGGGGCGGGGATCATTCAGGGTTTACTTCTGGCTCTGTGCTCAGGGACCACTCCTTGCGGTGCTGGGGAGACTATTTGGGGTACCCTGGATGGAACTGGGCTGCCTATTTGCAAGGCAAGTGCCCTACCTTCTGAACTATGGTTCCAGCCCTTTTGTTGTTGTTCTTAGGAGAATTCTGAATGCTAAGCAAAGTACATCTGATTAACAATGCTGACCTTAATTTTTAAAAAACAAATGGAACACCTGAAACTTGTTTCAGGTTACATGCCAGCAATCTCTGATTCTTCTCTTTCACATTCCAGAATGGATCTGAATTTCTGCCCACAGATTCACTATGTCTGAAGTCAAATTATATGGGACCATTTGAAACAAGCTAACTTAAAAATTTAGAATTTCACATCAAATAATTGGGCTAAGATATATGGTAGGGTTTGTGTTGCATGGTGTTGGATTGTATGCCAACAACAAGATTTTGAAAAATTAAAAACATACCAGATGTGTATGTCCCAAAAGCCATGATTGTTAACAGAAAAACTGACAACTTTTAACTAAAAGACCAAGAAACTGCCATCCTAACTAGAGTAGACAAGATTGTTGTACTTCCAGAACAGCTAGCTGTTCTGTGACCTGGCAAAAATTGACTGGGAAAAAAAAATGTGAGATTGTCCAATAGCTATTACTTTTATCTACCTCAAGGGGCTAGATTTAACCATAGTCATCTTTTATTCAGGTGTGGTTTACATGAAAACAAGCCTCTTAACATTCCTGCAGTCAATCCAGAATTAAAAAAAAAAAACAAAACAAACATCTTAGCACCTGCCAGGAAGATCTTCTCTTGCCTTGATGGTTTTGAGAACCAAGCACTCCAGAGAGCGTTTCCTTCTGAAATGAAGGAAAGAAGTGGTTTTCTAGAAGTTCTCACTGAGTACTTCCAAAAATTTTCCTGGTACTCTTCAGCTCAGAGTGTACTTTAAAAGATCTTTGCTCAAAATAGTACTCATCGCTAATTAATGGATATTGACTGGTAATTTCATTCTGTAAGAAGTAAAAGTATCACCTTTACTTTAAACCCCATAACAAATGTGTTAAGTAAAATGGTACAGGGTCCCAGAAGATTAAGGATAAATTAAGGTACTATTTTAGTTCATATAAGATTGAGACAAAAAAAGACTTCCTTAGAGGGTAAAAAGTGTATGAGAGGAAATGTCAATATTTATGGGGGTAACACATCCAACCCGGGTTTGATTCCTCCGTCCCTCTTGGAGAGCTACCGAGAGAATCCCGCCCAAACGGCAGAGTCTGACAAGCTACCTGTGGCATATTCAACATGCCAAAAACAGTAACAACAAGTCCCCCCAAAATGGAGACATTACTGGTGCCTGCTCAAGCGAATGGATGAGCAATGGGATGACATGATGACAGTGATACAGTAATTGTTGGGGCCTCACCCAGTGATGCTCTGGGATATTCCCTGCTCTGGGGTTGCTTCCTGGTAGTGCTATGGGGACTATATAGTACCAGGAAGTGACCTGTGATAGTCAATTTGCAAAGCAAGCAACTTAATCACTGTACTAGTTAGTACAGTGTGATTAAATTGCTTGCTTTGCAGGAACTGAGTTTAGAACCTGGAATAAACCCTGAGTACAGCCAGATATGGCTCACTGTTCCTCACCCCCCCAAAAAAAGAAAAATCCTATATTTCTATGTTTACTCAATCATTTTGGTACTGAACCCAATTTCAGGTTCTCATGGCTAGAAGGCCAATTACTCAAGATTCAGAATTGATAAGGAAAAGAATAGGAATTTATTCGGGTGCTAGCAATCTGAGAAGATGGTGAATTTCTTGTCTTCAAAAACTCAACTTGGCCATCTTGCCACATTCAACAGAGAAGCAGCCAGGCATTCTGGTGAGCACCATGGCCGGACAATGCTCCGGACCCGAATCGGGGCCAGCAACACCGGGGATCTGGACGTAGGAGGTGCAGCCACCACACCTTCTCCAGATGGAGCCCTGGGACACTGAGCAGCAACTAACAGGGCTCCAGGATATGGGACTGGGACATATCCGAGCCGCGCGGCTGCATTTTAGACCTTTTCTAAAAACTGAAAACATACAATTGTTTAATGCAAAACTAATTATCAAATGCTTCCTTAGTAGGGCTGTCTTTTTTGGAGGGAAACTCCCACAACAATAGTGAGTTTTGTGTTGAAATATGGAACGTAATCAAGGTAAAGAGAAAATGAAGCGAAATTCATCAGTTATACAGTTGGGGGTGGGGGGTGGGGGTGGGGGGTATACTGGGGATTTTGGTGGTGGAATATGGGCACTGGTGAAGGGATGGTGTTTGAATATTGTATAACTGAGACATAATCTTGAGAACTTTGTAACTTTCCACATGGTGATAAAATAAAAATTTAAAAAAAAAACTCAACTTGTCTGTGGGATCATAGTAGGGTTTTTTAAGGGGGTGAGGTATGGGAAGGGGGATGAAATGGATGCCAGAATGAACAATAAAAACCCTGCTGTAATGGCATATTCCATTTTATCTGAAAACCAGTCCAAAGTAAAAATTAGGCAGTAGTTGGATTTTGACAGTAGAAAATAAGATAAAGGCTTGGAAATAATGTACAGTGGGTAGGCGTTTGCCTTGCACACAGCCAATCCAGGCTCTATCCTGACACCACATATACGTCTTAAGCTCAACAGGAGTCATTTCTGAATGCAGAACTAGAAGTAAGTCCTGAGCATTGCTGCATATGGCCCAAAACCCAAACAAAAAAAGAGGGTGGGGGATATAAACATCATTTTTTTTTACAGTTTTTAGGTTTATCCCAAAACTTTGCCTCATTTTATGTATGCTTAAATTATTTCAAAATAAATTTATATTTTGAATTAATTTACTTGAATACCCATGGTGTATTTGATATGCCAAAAACAGTAACAAGTCTCACGATGGAGATGTTACTGGTGCCTGCTTGAGCAAATCAATGAGCAACGGGATGACAGTGACAGTGACAGTGAATCTGATGACAGCAAAAATAGTCATCATTATGTAATTGTGTTTAAATGTGAAGGTTTTTGTCTTACACTATATGAATTCACACTTGACACTTCAGAGCTGAGAAACTTGTGCAACTTTCTCCGTTTCTAAACCCAATTTCTTCATACATACAATGCAGTGAATAAGTAGTACCTGCCCTACTAGTAGTACCTGTCTTAATATTCAGTGAGAAACTGACAAAAGGCACTTAACATTTTATGGTGTTCATAATAATTTTGTTAGTAATCTTAAGCATATATTAAGTATTTTATATGGTAGTATTTCAAATATACTCTCATTTTATCCTGATAACTCCAAAATTTAAATGTTTAGTTCCCTTTTTGTAGAATTCTGACTCTTAAAAGATATTTCAGATAAACTTTCTGCAACTTTGTCAAGGGCAATTTGCCATTGTCAATAAGATAAGCCACTCATTCCAAATGAGGAGACTGATTTCCTCATTCCACACTAACATCTCCACACCATTACTCCTGCACTCTCCTGGAAAAAAAAAAAACTGTTTCATTAAGATTTGTGCTTTGGGCTCTACCATCATTACTCCTTTTGGTCACTAGTATCTACCAAATCTTTATCTTTATACCTTGAGCCTAAGATCAAAATTCCATACATATGAACATTGATAATTATATTAATACTGAACACCGTGACTTCTTGGTTGTTTAAATTCTTCATCCCCAGTCACCTTCTCTCCCACTTTAAACTCTGATCATATTTCAAAAGTCAGCTCCTCACAATTCTTATACTTCCAAATGATTCTTTAGCTTATTCCTATTCAGCCAGCTGGAAACCTTCCCAGTTGTGTTTGGGAGCCCTTTGAAGCATCGCCCCAACTCTTACATCCTTAATTTTTTTAATTTGATTTTATTTTTATAAAGTAGTTCACAATATTTGATTACATTTGATATTCAAACACCATTCTCACCACCATAACACCTTCCCACCACCTTATCTGGAATGTTTCCATCTTGAACCCTAACCATGCCCAAAGCAGAATGAAATAATTCATTTTGTGTTGTTTGTTATGAATAAACTGCTGAAAGTGATCAAGAAAAAGACTTCCTTAGAGGAAAGTGTGTAAATATGGTTGCATTTCACCCAGGAACCATTAAGCCTTCTTCTATAAGAGATTACAAACATGTTGAAGATTAGTCTTGTGGCATTATACAGATTCAGTGTGATCCATATAAGGATATCCATGAAATTCTTTGAAGAAATGGATCAAGCACTCCTGAAATTCAAATGAAACAACAAGCCCCCACAAATAGCTAAAGCAATCCTTGGGGAAAAGAGGATGGGAGGAATCACCTTCCCCAACCTCAAATCGGTAATAATTAAAACAGCCATGGTATTGGAACAAAGGCAGAGCTGCAGATCAATAGAACAGGGTTGAATATTCTTACACACACCCTCAAATATATAATCATCTAATTTCTGATAAAGGAGCAAGAAATGTGAAGTGGAGCAAGGAAAGCATCTTTAACAAATGGTGTTGGCAAAATTGGACAGCTACATGCAAAAAAAATGGGCTCAGACTTCTACCTAACACCGTGTACAAAAGTCAGATCAAAATGGATTAAAGATTTCAATTTCAGACCAGAATCCATCAGGTACATTGAAGACAAGATCAGCAAAACCCTCCACCACATTGAAGCTAAAGATATCTTCGAAGATGACACACCACTGACCAAGCAATTGGAAGCAGAGGTAAACAAATGGGGCTACCTTAAACAGAGTAGCTTCTGTACTTCAAAAGAAACAATGACCAGAGTAAAAAGACAGTCTACAGAATGGGAAAGAATATTCACCCAATACCCATCTGATAAGGGGTTGATATCAAGGATATACAAGGCACTGGTTGAACTCTACAAGAAGAAAACACCCAACCCTATCAGAAAAGTGGGGCAATGGAATGAACAGAAAGTTTCTCAAAGAAGAAATCTGAATGACCAAAAAGCACATGAAAAATGCTCTTCATCATTTATCATCAGAGAGATGCATATCAAAACAACAATCAGATATCATCTCACACCACAGAGACTGGCACATATCCAAAAGAACAAAAGCAACCAGTGTTGGCATGGATGTGGGGAGAAGGGAACTCTCCTTCACTGCTGGCAGGAACGCCGACTGGATCAGCCCTTTTGGAATACAGTATGGATGTTTCTCAAAAAAAATTGATGTCCCATTTGACCCAGCGATACCACTTCTGGGAATATATCTCAGAGATGCAAAAAAGTATAGTATAAATGACATCTGCACTTGTATTTCAACACTGTTTATAATAGCCAGAATCTGGAAAAAGCCTTAGTGCCCAAGAACAGATGACTGGTTAAAGAAACTCTGGTACATCTGCACAATGGAATACTATGCAGCAGTTAGAAAAGATGAAGTCATGAAATTTGCATATAGGTGGATCAACATGGAGAGTATCACATTAAGTGAAATGAGTCAGAAAGATAGGGACAAACATAGGAAGATTGCACTCTTTTGTGAAATATAAAGTAACACAATGGGAGACTAACACCCAAGGTAGTAGAGATATGGATTATTCCCCGGCTTGGAAGAAAACATGCTGGCAGAAAAGGCAGCTCAGATAGAGAAGGGACCACCAAGTAAAGGACGCTTGGAGAGCCCACTCAGGATGAGAGATGTGTGCTGAAAGTAGACTATAGACAGAACATGATGGCCACTTAGTACCTGTATTGAAAACCACAACACCCACAGAGAGCAAAAGGGAATGTGCCTGCCACAGAGGCAGGGGTGGGTGATTGGCGGTGGAGGATGGGGTGGGGGTGGGAAGGATACTGAGATCACTAGTGGTGGAGAATGGGCACTGGTGAAGGGATGGGTACTTAATCATTGTATGACTGAAATGTAAGCACAAAAGTTTGTAAGTCTGTAACTCTACCTCATGGTAATACATTGTAGCACTGTAGCACTGTCATCCAGTTGTTCATTGATTTGCTCCAGCCAGCACCAGTAACATCTCCATTGTGAGAACTGGTGATATATTAAAAAATAAAAGTTAAAAAATAAATAAATAAAATAAAATAAAATCCCAGGTAGGGTTTCTCTGCCTTCAGTTGAATACAGTTGTAGGAAAAGTCAGTAAACCTTGGTCTGATCAGCCTTAAAAAAAAAAAATGGTCTTGCATGTACGTGTATGTATATCTATCTATCTATGTGGGTGTATGTGTGTGTGTGTGTACATATCTGTAAAAAATATATATTTCCCTCTAAGGTTGGTTGCCTTCTACTTTAAACCCCACCAAATATAGTGTGCTACTCTTGGAATATTAGTGGTATGAGGTATGACATGTCACGCAAATATGGCCGTGCAGTCCAGGAGAAAGTTCATTCATGGGTAAGGCTCAGCCTGAGCATGTGGAGAGTGGCCGTGAGCATCACATCCTTAATTCTTACCACATTTATAAGCCCATACAACTTTGCAACCATTCTTCCATCTTGCATCTTGCTGCTATCAAAGAGCAAATAATGGCCCTTCTTTCTGATCATGGCTGTATCACTACCAGTGCTGTACAATGCTTTATTGGTTTGGAACCTTACTTAACAAATATTTCCTTTTCTCTTCTATCTTAAATCTCTTGCTGCAGATGGATATTTTCCATTAGCTTTCAAAATGGCCAAGGTTTTTTGTTATGTTTTTAATTGTGTAATGCTGAAAACAATACTAAATGCATATTTGCCTTTTGGCATTTCACAGGTGAAGAAGTGGGTGCTTATAGAGATTTAGAAGAAAATATAAAATAATTCCTGGGATATTACATCTACATATATTGCCTTTCCTAGGTTCTATAGTAGCTGATTCTACCTAAATATTAAGACACTCGTCTGTGGGCTTTGTACAGATCTCTATTTTAGTTATTTTCATTAGAAGACTGGAATGATTTCTTGTTGAGCCAATCTGCTGATCAGTGTTAAAACACTTTGTCTTCTGTCTAAGACCCCAAATGATAAAGGAAAGTAGGCGGATAGACCTAATCTATATTTTCATTGCACCATCTGTAAAGAGTACGCTATAATATATTGTCTACCCACATTCACCTCCGAGCATTATTCTCCTCCTACTCCCTGCCTTCATTTCTTATCAGCAATGTAATAAAGATGGAAAAAATCTCTCTCATATGAAAGGTTTTCAATGCTGAGGGGGAAAGTACTATAGTGATGCTCAAAATAGTCATCTTTTTTTAGGAATCTAACTCCCTGCTTGTTCTGACAGAAAAGAGTGATGTGGATGGAACTGAGTCTAAAAAATAGATTAAGGAGGAAGATAATTAGAGAATCATTTGGAGGACTCAGAGAAGACTCAAATGATACTGTGGCCAAGCAGCTCAATTATCATTCATTGCTGCAGATATATGCATTTGCCCTTTGTTAGTCTCAGATCCAGAAGAGAAATAAGGAGGATATAGATTGGGAGGTGTTCCTAAGTGAAAGAGAACTAGATGTGGAGAGAAAATGAATAGAGTATGAGTCTTGAAAGAAGGATAAAAAAATAAGACATAAGTGAAAAAGAAACAAGCTAAAAACCAAATCCTTTCTTGTTGAAAACAAGAGATGAGGGGGACATAGAGACTGCATGTCAGTGTTTATATGTTACTTTTTCAGTAAAGAGATAAATGCTCTAAAATATAGAACTAAGACAAAAATAGAAACAAAGTGGCTGAAAACAAAACTTGCCTTGCATTTAAGAGAGAAAAAATTGGAAAAGTTAAAATTAAAATTAAGTCAATATACTGCCATCTTATTCCAAAAAAGTCAATTCAAACTGGATTAAAGACCTTGATATTAGACCTGAATCTATAACTTACATGGAGAAAAATATAGGTAGAGCCCTAAAGGATATTGATTCTTGAGGCATTTCTAATGATTGCTATTGACCAAGCAAACAGAAGCAAAAATAAACAAATGGGACTAAGAAATGATGATTAGAACAAAATGATGCTGTGTAAAAATATTCCCTCAATACATATCTCACAAAGGCCTAATTTTCAGGATATATAAAGCACTTCCCAAATTTAAGAACATCAAAAAACAAACCACTATATCAAAATACGAGAGGGGACAGAGAGCTGAACAGACCTTTCTTCAAAGAAGATTTGCAGATGGCCAATGGGTACATGAGA
Organism: Sorex araneus; assembly: GCF_027595985.1. Classification (NCBI taxonomy): domain Eukaryota; kingdom Metazoa; phylum Chordata; class Mammalia; order Eulipotyphla; family Soricidae; genus Sorex; species Sorex araneus. The sequence continues at coordinate 59,537,483 of NC_073312.1, read as the reverse complement.
AAGTACTTATCACTTATCACCAGGGAAATTCAAATCAAAACAACAAAAAGATATCACCTCACACCATGGAATACATACATTAAAACAAGGGAAAACAGACTTTGCTGGTGGGTATATGAAGAGAAAGATGTCTCTCATATGTGGAGTATAAATAACCTCTCTTTATGTGTAGAATATAAAGAAGCATAGTAAAGGTATGTCAGCTATACCCACACCCATAAATGAGGACATAGGAATTCAAAATGGAAAAGAGATCAATTAGAACTTAGTTCTACTGCATGACAGACACACAGAACCTTCCCTCCATGGTGTGATCTTTGCCTGCCTTGTCAGAGTTATACTTGTCTATGGCAGGCAGATCCACATAAAGATGTTCACATACTAATTTCCAGAGTTTATTGCCTTTTATGGCAAAAGAAATCTTTCAGATGTTGGAATACAGAGATTATCCTGTAGTGTCCCTGTAGGCAAGACTCATCCTAATCACATAAATCATCAAAAGTGGGAATTTTTCCCAACTCTGGTCAGAGAAAGATGTTTAGCAAAAGCAAAGTCACAGAGATACTACATTGCTTTTGATAACCACCTCCAAGAATTGCACTGCAGAATAGAAGCTGCCAAAAAAAATGGAGTGGAGGGAAGGAAGAGATCTTGAGATGTCTGTGGAGAAATTCTGAGGATAGGTGTACCTGAAATTCTAAGTCAACATGGCAGCAGCCTTAGGAGGTGGGTGTGGCTGCTGGGGTTCCCATAAGTACAGGGGAGGGGGATGGAGTGAAGCTGTCCAACCTGAATGGTAGAAGAAACCAGACTTCTCAGTCCAGGCACCGAGGTACCTTTGCAGTTTGTCAGTGTCTCTTCAAAAAATATTAGTGAAGTGATGAAGTTGAGCCCTTGATGAGGCTGTGGAGTGTGGAGCAGTGGAGTGTGAGTGTAGCTGTAGCAGTTCTGCTTGTTGGGCATTCAGTCCTCCTACCTCACAAGGGCACTCAAAATTTTTTAGCTGTGTGGACCATAGTTTTCGTGAATATTAGCTGTTTAGTTTGTATCTCCTCAGAAATTTAGTCAAGAGTTGGTATAGCAGGGCCAGTGAGTGAGTCGACATGGTGGCACCTACAGGAGGTAGATATGGCTGCCTAGGGTTCAGATGTATAGGGGTGGGGAGGCTTCCCACCCCAACCCAGAGAAGACACCAGAGCTTTCATCGTGGGCATCAGGCTATCTGAAATTATTTGCAGTTTGGCATTTTAGGAAAAATATTAGTGAATGGCTGCAGTGATAGTACAGCAGTTAGAGCATTTGCCTTGCATGCTGATGACTCTGGTTCAATCCCCAGTATACCATATGGTTCCCCCAGCAATGCCAGGAGTAGTTCCTGAGTGTAGAGCCAGGAGTAAACCTGAGAATCACTGAGTGTGACTAAAAGAGCCAAAAAATAAATTATATTAGTAAAATGATAGTAACTGTAACACTGTTGTCCTGTTGTTCATCAATTTTCTCGAGCAGGCATCAGTAACGTCTTCATTGTGAGATTTGTTTTTACTGTTTGGGGCATATTGAATATGCCTTGGGTGGCTTGCCAGGCTCTGCCATGAGGGTGGGATACTCTTGGTAGCTTTTCAGGCTCTCCGAGAGGGATGGAGGAATCAAACCCGGGTCGGCTGCTCAAGGCAAACACCCTACCCGCTGTGCTAGATGATAGAATCTTCATAAGGCTAGAATTGTGGGGTGTTGGTGGAGCTGCCAGGGCTTTGACAGAGTGAGTATTTGTTTAACCTAACTCCCAAGGGCGCCCAGAGTTTTAAGCAGCCGGAATTGGTGTTTCTGTGAATTTTAGCTTAGTCTAGAATGAGTAAAGGAGGAAAACAAAGTGTGAGTCAACATGGCGGTGGCTGTTCAGGTGGGCGTAGAAATACTTTTATATGTAGGTTAAGGAAAGACAATTTTAAATAAATTTTATGTTCTGAAAGACTTATCTGACATTACATTATGCAGTATGATTCAATATGTCAAGTTTATGTTGGAAATTCATTTAACCAGAGTCATTTTACCAAAAGTCTTCATATTTGATTTGAAAAAAAAAACACCACAAAAAGAATAGCATCATCATCATCCATAAAGAATAGCATCATCATCATCATCAACATCATCATCATCAAATTTCTTGAGCGGTCTCAGTAACATCTCCATTCGTTCTAGCCCTGAGATTTTAGAAGCCTCTCTTTACTCGTGCTTCCCAAGGATGTCACATTGGAGTCTCTTTCAGGGTCAGTGACTGAGACCCATCATTGTTACTGATTTGGGCATATGAATACTCCATGGGGAATTTGCCAGGCTCTCCCATGTGGGCAGGAAACTCTTGGTAGCTTGCCAGGTTCTCTGAGAGGGAGAACTAGGCTATAGTTCCCAATCCAAGCAGGCTGGAGATCTCAACCCCTGGTCCCAGACACCTGGGTTCCTCTGCCAGTTCCTTCATGCATGATGCTCATCTGAATGTGTGGAGAGGGGCCTTGAGCATGGCTGTGGCTAGGTTTTGGAGGTCCTCAGCCACAGGGGCTCTGCTCGGGGTGGGGAGGGAAACTCAACCCACACCCCCCTGAGGGGCCCTGGTAAAGACAGCCAGGCACAGGGGTAAGAGACTCTGCATATCTGATATATATTTTCACATCAGTGAGTTAAATCCAAAGACATAGACCAAATGCTGCTGAAATTTATATTAATATAACATCCCAGATAGCCAAAGTCAACCCAGAAAGAAAATGGGATTTTTTCCTTCTTTAATTTTAAATTCACTATCATTGTCACTGTCACCCTGTTGATCCTCGATTTGCTCGAGCGGGTGCCAATAATGTCTCTATTATCCCTAGCCCTGAGATTTTAGCAGCCTCTTTCTACTCGTTCTTCCCAGCAGTGCCGCATTGGGGGCTCTTTCAGGGTAAGGGGAATGAGACTCATCATTGTTACGGTATTTGTAACAATTTTAAATTACATATTTTAAAAATATAATAATCAAGACAGTGTTGTAAGGACAGACTCTCAAAACAGTGGAATAGAAGTCAAAGCCTAGAGTCAGATTCTTGAGTATATGATTAGCTATTCTTCAGCAAAAAGAGTGGAGCAAGGAAAGCCTCTATAACAAATTGTGCTGGAAAACTGGTGAGTCATATGTAAAATTACGAACTCGGACTCCTGTCTCACACCGTGCACAAATGTCTTTAATGCTATGCCTTAGCCCTAATTCTTAGTACATTCACTTTCTAGAGTCTCAAAAGCATTAGAAGAGTTCACAGATTGTTTTCTACCTTACAGAGGCCAGAAACCAACTTCTCTCTACTTAATGTTAGACCACAGCCGAAATACCTGCTCAGATACTTAGCTTCCCAGTTGCTGCTCTCTGCTATTTACCAAGAGATTTATATTACCACATGTAAACAGAGCTAGGAATAATGAATGTCTCAAGAAGAAATATCACACCAAATTTCAGGGTCATTATGTCAAGATTCCCTCATTTCCAGAACTTTGAGTCAATTCCTTGCCGTCTTGGTAACCTCAAGATGTTACCAAGCCTAGTGGGAATACCAGAACCCCAGTCTACCTCTACCTGCTAGTTCTCTATTCCCTTATATATTCCCTCATCTATTCCCTCATCTTAGCCTAGTTCTCCCTCTCAGAGAACGTGGCAAGGTACAAAGAGCATTCTGCCCACACGGCAGAGCCTGGCAAGCTCTCCGAGGTATATTCGTAATGCCAAATACAGTAATAATGATGGGTCTCATTCCCCTTACCCTGAAAGAGCCTCCAATGTGGCACCACTGGGAAGAATGAGTAAAGAGAGGCTGCTAAAATCTCAGGGCTAGGGCGAATGGAGATGTTACTGGTGCCCACTAGAGAAAATCTATGATCAATGGTGTGACAGTGATACAGTGATATCTGTTAATTGGCAAATGATCCCATGGAAGACATGGAAATAGTTGTGGACTGTCTCTAATATAGTTTTTCTCAGGGTTCTTGGCCCCTCAAGTCCTAATTATTTATGTATTTATTTTTATTTTTTTAATAGAATCACTACAAGACCCTTACAAAGCTGTTCATTATTTGGTTTCAGCCATACAGTATTCCAACCCATACCGCTAGTAGTGTACATTTCCCAGCACCAGTGTCCCCAGGTTCCCTCCCATCATCTCTACCCCTCACCCCTCAGTCTTGGGCATTTTGGTTTGTAATATTGATACTGAAATGTTATCAAGAATATCTATTTACCTACTTTTAACACTCAGTTCTTGTCCAGCATAATAATTCCCAGCTATTACGGTCATACTCATCTCTTCTCTATATTTCCTACCCTCTACCCCGCACACATTTGTGGTTGATTCCAACCATGGATCAGTCCTCCTAGCCCCTGTTTTCCCTGGCCATGGATATTAATTTTCTACTATATATTTATATACATTTTAATGTACCATAAATGAATGAAGTCACTCTATATATATCCCACTCCTGACTCATTTCACTCAACCTGATACTCTCCATGTCCATCCATTTATAAGCAGATTTATGAACTCATTTTTCCTAACAACTGCATAGTATTTGATTCTGTAGATGTATGTAGATTTGCCATAGATTCTTCATCAATTTGTCTATTCTCAGGCACTCAGGTTGTTTCCTGCTTCGGCTATTGTGAATAGTGCTGCAATGAATATAGGAATACAAATGGTGTTTCCGCTCTGTAATTATACACCTAGGGCATAATCCCAGAAGTGGTATTGCTGAGTCAAATGGGAGCTCAATTTCTAGGTTTTTGAGAAGTGTCCATATTGTTTTCCACAAAGGCTGAACCAGTCATCATTCCCACCAACAATGAGGGAGAGTCCCTTTATCCTCACATCCATACCAACACAGGTTGCTCTTGTTCTTTTGAATATGTGCCAGTCTTCATGGTGTAGGATGATACTCATTTTTTTTATATGCATCTCTCTGATTAGTGATGAGGAACATCTTTTTCATGTGCCTTTCGGCCATTTGAATTTTTTCTATGAAGAAGTTACATTTCATTGCCCCATTTTCTGATGGAGTTGGATTTTTTTGTTGTTGTAGCAGAAGGGTATTGTTTATCTCTGCTTCCATTTGCTTGGTCATTGGTGTTTCATCTTTTTTTGGGGGGGTCACACCCAGCAAGGTTCAGAGGTTACTCCTGGCTCTGCACTCAGGAATTAGTCCTGGCAGTTCTTGGAGGACCATATGGGATGCTGGGGAACCCAGGTAGGCTGCTTGCAAGGCAAACACCCTACCCACTGTGCTATCGCTTCAGTGTCAGTGGCGTATCATCTTTGAAGATAACTTTAGTTTCAATATAGTGGAGGGTTTTGCTTACCTTTTCTTCCATGCACCTTATAGATTATGTTCTGATATTGAAGTCTTTAATCTATTTTTATCTGACTTTTGTGCATGGTGTTAGACAGAAGTCTGAGCCTTTTTTTTTGTAGCTGTCCATCCAGTTTTGCCAGCACCACTTGTTAAAGAGGCTTTCCTTGCTCTACTTCATATTTCTTTCTCCCTTTTCGAATATTAAATGATCATATATTTGAGGGTATGTGTGTCAAGATATACAACCCTATCCCACTGGTCTTTGGGTCTGTCTTAATTCCATAACCATGATGTTTTAATCATTACTACTTTGCAGTACAGTTTGAAGTTGGGTAAGGTAATGTCTCCCATCTTCTTTTTTCCAAGAATTGTTTTGGTTATTCATGGGGGGGGGGTTGTTCCATATTAATTTCAAGAGTGTTTGATCAATTTCTTTGAAAAATGTCATGGATATGGTTATAGGGACCACATTGAATCTGTATAATGCTTTGGGAAATATTGCCATTTTGATAATGTTAATTTTCACAATCCATGAGCAGGGAGTGTGTGTCTCCATCCTTGTGTCTTCTTTTATTTCTTTACATAGCGTTTTGTAGTTTTCTTTTGTGGTCCCTTCCCTCCTTAGTTAAGCTGATTCCAAGGTATTTGATTTTCTGAGGAATAATTGTGAACAGTATTGTTTTTTCATATCACTTTATTCTGTCATTATTTGCATATAGGAAATGCAATATCCAAAATTGACTTTTGAGTACTGATTTTGTAGCCCGTCACTTTACTATACAAATATATTATTTCCAGGAGCTTCTTGGTAGAGATTTTTGGGTTCATCTGCAAAGAGTGAGAGCTTTAATTCTTCCTTTCCTTAATACACTTTCCATCCCTAACTACTATAGTAAGTAATTCCAGTTCAATATTGAATAAAAGTGGTGAGAGTGGGCATCCTTGTCTTGTCCCTGATCTTAGAGGGAAGGCTTTTAGTTTTTCCCCATTGAAAATAATGCTTGCCATAAGCTCATGGTAGGTGACTTTGACTATATTGAGAAAAGTTCCATCAATTCCCATTTTGTGAGAGATTTCATCTTAAACAGGTGCTGGATCTTTTCAGATGCTTTATCTGCATCTATTGATATGATCATATGGTTTTTGTCTTTTTGTTTATTAAAATGATAAATTAAAATTATTGACTTGTTAACATTAAATCATCCTTGCATACCTGGGATGAATCCCACTTGGTCATGGTGTATGATATTTTTGATGAGTCATTGGATTCTAGTTGCTAATATTTTGTTGAGGATCTTTTCATATGTGTTCATTAGAGATATCGACTGGTAATTTTCTTTTTTGTGTAGTATCCCAGTCTTCTTTTGGTATCACGGTGATATGTGCTTTGTAGAAACTGTTTAAGAGTGTTTCTGTTTCTTTAATTTCCTAGAAAAGCTTGAAAAGGACTGACATTAGGTCTTCTTTAAAGATTTGGAAGAATTCACTAGTGAATCCATTAGACCTGGGCTTTTGTTTTGGGGAAGACTTTTGGTTACACTTTAAATTTTCTTTTTTTAAATTTATTTATTTTCTTGAATCACCATGTGGAAAGTTACAAAGTTCTCAGGCTTATGTCTCAGTTATACAATGCTCGAACACCCATCTCTTCACCAGTGCCCATATTTAACCACCAAAAACCCCAGTATACCTCCCATCCCCTACCCCCGCCTGCATAGCTGAAAAATTTCACTTCATTTTCTCTTTACCTTAATTACATTCCATATTTCAACACAAAACTCACTATTGTTGTTGGAGTTTCCCCCACAAAAAACAGCCCTGCTGACAAGGAAGTATTTGATAATTAATTTTCCATGGCCGCGCAGTTTAGGATTTCTGTATTTTAGTATTTTAGCAATTAAGTCCAGGGAGATTAATGTTAGAAATTGCATCATTTCCCTTCCTGGGACAGCATGGGGCTATGGCTTAGTTCACAGTCTAGAGACATGGCTGCAAGCAGTTGCTGTGACCAAAAGTAGTCTAGCTGCTGGCCTTTGGATCATGGCTGATCAGCAGCAGAGTGGCCACACAAACGTGTGGTCACCCGGGTCTAATCTCGGCTTGAGCGCGAGCTGGTATTGCCCCCGGCCTGAGACTGCCCACGTGTCCCGCTGTTTCAAGTTCATAACTCTTTTTTTTCTCCTTCCCACACCACCAAGTTCATACCTGCTTAATAGTCCTCATAATATGGCGGACGCCACACCGCTTTTCCCCAAAATGGGGGAAAAAAAAAAAAGAAGGATCTTTCCCCTCCTTGGCCGGTGTGGGGCTATGACTTATTTCACCTCTTTAAATTTTCTTGATAGTTATAGGTATTCAGGTATTCTAAATTTTCTTGGTTCAGCCTGGGTAGGTTATAGGAATCCAGGCATTTAGCCATTTCTTCTAGGTTTTCTTGTTTTGTGGCATATAGACTCTCAAAGTAATCTCTGATGACCTTATGAATTTCTGTGATTTCTGTTGTGATGCCCCCTTTTAATTTCTGATTTGATTTATTAGGGTTCTCTCTCTCTCTTTCTCTGTGAATTTTGCTAGTTGTTTATCAATCTTGTTTATTTTTTACTCAAGGCTACTCTCCACACACTTAGATGAGCCTCATGCATGAAGGAACCAGCAGAAGAACCCAGGTATGTGGCACCGGTGGCTGAGATCTCCAAGCCTGCTCAGATCGGGACTGGGCCTCCTCCACCCAGATCCCGTTTTCCAGTAGCTTGACAGTCATATCCACAAACTGCCCCCGGCACCATGTAATCTCATCAACAGCCAAGATTCAGAGACTATATAAAACAAAGCTCCCAGAAGAGAGTGATGCAGAATCTCACATGGCTGAGCCTGGCAAGCTACCTGTGGTGTGTTTGATATGTCAAAAACAGTAACAATAATGGGCCTCATTCCCCTGACCCTGAATGCAATAGAGATGAACGAAGACATTACTGGCACCTGATTGAGCAAATCATTTAGCAACAGGAAGACAGTGATACAGTTTATTTTTTCAAAGAACCAGCTTTTGGTTGTATTGATCTTTTGGATTGTTTTTGGGGAATCCAGCTCATTGATCTCTGCTCTAAGTTTTATTATTTCCTTCCTCCTGCTTGGTTTGGGCACCTTTTTTTGGTCATTTTTCTAAGATCTTAAGCTGTGAAGTCAAGTTGTATATGTGGACCCTTCCTTCCTGATAAATGCTTGCAGAGCTATAAAATTTCCCCATAACACCGCTTTAACTGTGTCCCACGGGGGCTGGAGCAATAGCACAGCAGGTAGGGCGTTTGCCTTGCATGTGGCTGACCCGGGTTCGATTCCCAGCATCCCATATGGTCCCCTGAGCACCGCCAGGAGTAATTCCTGAGTGCAGAGCCAGGAGTAACCCCTGTGCATCGCCGGGTGTGACCCAAAAAGCAAAAAAAAAAAAAAAAAACCTGTGTCCCACAAGTTCTAGTAGCTTGTGTCCTTATTCTCATTTATTTCCAGGAATCTTTTTATTTCTTTCTTGGTTTTCTTTCTAACCCACTGTTTGTTCAGCATTAAACTGTTTAATTCTCCAGGTGTTTGATTTAATTTTCCATTTCTGTTTGTGATTAACTTCTATCTTCAGTACATCATGGTCTGAAAAGATAGTTGATATGGTTTCTATCTTTTTTTATTCTATTGATGTGTGTTTTGTAGTCTACCTTAGAAAATGTTCCATGTGCACTGGAGAAGAATGTGTATTCAGATTTTGGGGAATGAAAAGCCCTGTATACATCTATTAGCCCTCTCTCTTCCATTTCTTCCTTCAGAGCCAGCACATCCTTGCTGAGTTTTAGTCTCATTGATCTGTCAAGGCAGTGTTGAAGTCTTCAACTACTATTGTGTTGCTACCAATGTCCTCCTTGAAGTCTATTAGCAGTTGTTTTAAGTATTTTTTCTGGTCCCTCATCAGGTGCATATATGCTTAGGAGTTTTAATTTTTTCCTAAAATACATATCCATTGATTATTAAAAAAGAGAGTTCATTGTCCCTTCTGATCTTCTTCAGCCTGAAATCCATGTTGTTGGATATTGGCATGGCCACCCTGGAGTTTTTGAGGAAGTTGTTTGCTTGAAGGATTGTTTTCAATCCTTTGACTTTGAATCTATATTTGCTCTGAGTGTTCAAATGTGTTTCTTATAGGCAGAAGAATGTTGGATTCAGTTTTTTAAAAATCTATTTTGCAACTCTCTGTCTCTTAATTAGTGCATTTATACCATTGACATGGAGAGAGATTACTGTCATGGGGTTTTATGCCATTTTTCTTTAGAAGGTTGTCATTCTTGTGGGGTTTGTCTTGTCTAACAGTAGCCCCTTTAGTCTTTCTTTTAATGTTTGTTTTGAGTCTAAGAAGTTCCTGATCTGTTCTTTATCCACAAAGTAGTGTACCATTCCTTCAAGTCTAAACGAGAGTCTAGCCGGATAAAATATTCTTGGTGAGATGTTCATTTCCATTTCATTGAGTTTTTTTCATTATCTCACAAGTATTATTGGTCTCAGATACTTTTTTCTGATAAATCTGCTGTAAATCTAAGAAATGCTCCTTTGTATGTGATTTACTTTTTTAACCTTGCTGTTTGAAGTATTGTGTCTCTATCTGTGGTATTCATTGTTTTGATTATGATATGTCTTGGAGTCTTTATTGGGATATCTTTTAGCTGTTACCCTTCAGGCTCCTTGGATCTGGATGCCTGCTTTCTCCAGCTCTAGGAAATTCTCAGCAATGATATCTTTAACTGTTATTGCCTCATTGGGATTGCCTCCCTGTCCTTCTGGTATTCCAATATCTTATGTTGTTCTTCTTGAATTCATCCCATAACATATGTCTCTTACTTGCCCTTGAGCTATTTTGACATCTTTTTCCATCTCTGTTGTAGCCTGTATGCTTTCTGCAGCTCATCTTCAAGCTTACTTACTGTCTTTGGCTGTTGTTATACTACAGCTGAGGGCACCCACTGAGCTTTTAATTTCATCTACCAAATTTTTTATTAGTGACACTTCTGTTTATAGCTTTTTTTTTTATTTCTGCTCTCATTCCTTCATGTATTGTATTGGTTGTCTGCTGTCTGTTCCACTGTTTCTTTCATGTCCTCCTGTATTTTATTGAATGTCTGTTCCACTGTTTCTTTGAGCTCATTGAACCATCCTCATCATGTCATTTCTGAATTCTTTATCAGAGAGATTGTGTATGTGGCTATTCCCTGTTGAGACTTCAGGGCTCCCTTCTTTATCCACTCCTCTTGGGGATCTGAGCTGTTTCCCTATGTTCCTGCAGTAGTATGGAGGTGGATCCCTCCAATTCACTATCAGTGTCCACCTCTCACTGCCAGGAAGGACTCTGGATGAGCCCAATCAATGGTGTCTCTTCTTTCCCCTTCAAAGCTATTACTTTCCTCTTTGGTGCTCCTGGTCTACTTATGCTGGACCTCTAGCACAGTTTCGGGGGATGTGTTCTTTTAGATTAGATTTGTACAGATTTTTGTGTTCACCATTATTTTGGTGAGATTGGAAAGTATTTTGATTGGAATAGGCTAGTGAACTATTGGCCTAATGTGGTTGGGGAAGCCAGGCTGCCATTATAAGAGTTAGGTAATGGAGGCTAAGATATGGGTTCAATGCACTATGACAAGGGAAATTAACTGTGAGCAGCAGGTGCCCCAGAGACAATGTCCCCCACCACTGCTGTACCTGTGGGCTCCACCTTGGTGCCAGTCCTGGGTTACAGTTCTACTTCTGGTGCACTTCTAAAACCGCAAGTGCCCCCTCTCGCCTAGGTGCTTATTTGGGCACCTTAGCTGAGGAGGGGTCTTCCTGTTCACTGTCACTGCTCATTGTGAATGCTCCCCCAGAGGCTATGGCCCTCTCTGCATCTCTTAAGTTGAAATTGATTTCGTTTCTCCCCTGTATCTTAAAACTATTATTTTGTCCAGTTTCTATTTTATTTTTTATTTTTTTAACGTTTTATTAAATCACCATGTGGAAAGTTACAAAGTTCTCAGGTTTATGTCTCAGTTATACAATATTCAAACACCCATCCCTTCACCAGTGCCCATATTCCACCACCAAAAACCCCAGTATGCCCCCCACCCCCACCCCCTACCCCCTACTGTATAACTAATGAATTTCACTTCATTTTTTCTTTACCTTGATTACATTCCATAATTCAACACAAAACTCACTATAGTTATTGGAGTTTCCACCCACCCAAGAGAGACAGGCCTACTACCAAGGAAGCATTTGATAATTAGTTTTCCATTGCTGGAAATGAAGAGATATGTAGCCCCACTGCTACAAGTACATAACTCTCTCTTTTTTTTTCCTTTTTCCTTTTCCCTTCCCCCCCCCATCCCCCTTCCCGCACCTCATAGTATGTTGTACATCACGCCGCATCAGCCAGCGTGGGGCTTTTGCTTAGTTCACAGTCCAGAGAGGTGGCTGCTACATTAATAACCTTCAATATTTCAACAAAAACTTACTGTTATTATTTGGAGTTTCTCCCCCAAGTCAGACCTGTTCAAAAGGAACCGTTTCACATTGCTGACAATTATGTTAAGTCGCGCGGACGCTACCGCGACCGCACGGTTTTGGATTTCTGTATAAAGTCCAGGGAAAATTCTGCCAGAAATTACATAGCCCAGCTCACAGTCCCAGTGCATTGCTGTAAGAAGTCTCTGGAATCAAAGTGTTTACGCACAGAGGGTCCGCTTTATGCTCAGCGGCTCCGGATTTATCTGGGCCGAGGGTGTGCTGGTTACGCCCCCTTCCCATGAGTTCCTGGGAGCCCCAAAAGTAAAAACCGAATACCTCTGGGTTTGGAGTCATAGAAGATGGCGCCTGCCACGTGGGTGCCGCCAACCCGCCGTTTTCCGTGCAGGAAGACAGGGTGGGAGGATAAAAATCCACCCCCTGGCAGCACAGAGTTGTAGCCCTGTTTGCAGTCCCAGTGCATTGCTATTAGATGCAGCGCTGGCTGCCCGAATGTGTTAGATCTCTGGAATCAAAGTCTTTAGGCGCAGAGGGTCCTATTTTGTCCAGATTTTGTGCTTTGTCTTGGCAGGGGAGTTTGATGGAAGATATTTTATTAAGTGTAATTCTTATTGAGGTGTCTTATAATCATTTTATATTTTCCTAAATGCTTTTGAGCAAGTGTTCATAGAGTAGAAAGTAGATATTCATATATATATCTTTTTTCCCCCACACCCAGCAGTTTTTAGGAGCCTGTCCTGACCCTGTGCTCAGGGGACCATTGCAATGTATGCTTGGCCGCATGCAGGGCAGATACCTTATCACCCTGCACTATATTCCCAGTCTCCCAACATTCAAATACTCTTAGCAGTACTAGATAATCTTAAATCCTTTCTCATAAATTCTAAACTGACCCTCACAGGTTCAACTTCTGATTTTATCCTGCTTCCTTTTAATATTTTTATAGCATAGTCAAAACTTCCAAAGAATAAAGACTCTGGACTTGACGTTAGTTCTGGTAAATTTTCAGCTATGATAAAGATGAAATAAAAAACTTATTTGTAATGCTTTCATGCACTTTCTTTTCTTGATGCCTCCCACAATAGTTTTTCCCTTACTCACTGCCACATTACACTGGTCAACTATTCTGAATCCAAATAGCATATCTTTCTTCAGTTTTTATACCAAAGGAAACTGTGTTCCAAGAATTATTCTGAAAAGTCTTGTTATTAATATTCTTGTTATTATCATTATTAGATCACTAAAAATATGTGGCAACTGAAAATACCTTTTTCTGGAAATGCTTCAGAAAAGATCTTGACCTTGTCTGACCAGGAATGAATTGAGCCTGCTCTGGCAATGGAAAGAAAATTTTGCAACAGGGATTTTTTTTTTATATTTTGGACTTCTCAGTTTTGGCAAACAAAAGCTTCCCCACCCTGTGATATGTAGAAAGCAGAAGCTCAAAGCCTGTTTCAAACTAAACCAATTCTACAAGTGGTATAAAGAAAAAAATAATATTAGCACTATGGAAATGTTTTTGCTTACCAAGAAAGAAAGGAAAGAGAAGGGAGGGAAGGGAAATCAAGAGGAAAAGGGGGGGGGAAAGCAAGGGGGAAGAGGGTAGGGAAGAAAAGAAGAAAAAGAAATCCAAACATTCTATTTCAAGGAACTTTAGTTGACGTATACGACCAGACACATTGCTTTACCTTTAAGTTACAATTTTAAAGTTGTTGTCTATCACAATAATATGTGACTCATCATCATCATCATCATCATCATCATCATCATCATCATCATCATTATCATCATCATCATCATCCTGTTGATTGTTTAATTTCTCGAGCAGTCTCAGTAACATCTCCATTCATCCTAGCCCTGAGATTTTAGAAGCTCTACTCGTCTTTCCCAATGGTGCTGCATTGGAGGCTCTTTCAGGGTCAGGGGAATGAGACCCATTATTGTTACTGGTTTTGGCATATAAATACGACATGGGAAGTTTTCCAGGCTCTCCCATGCGTGCAGGAAACTCTCGGTGGCGTGCCAGGTTCTCCGAGAGGGAGTACCAGGCTATAAGATGTCGCGTGGCCGCTTTCAGGTGCTTGGTTTTATAGTCTCTGGATGTTATAGTCTCTGTAATTCATATGGAACAACAAACCCCCTCGAATAGCTAAAGCAATTCTTGGGAAAAAGAAGATGGGAGGCATCACCTTCCCCAACCTCAAACTCTACTACAACGTGGTTACAATTAAAACAGCATGGTACTGGAACAAAGGCAGAGCCTCAGACCAATGGAACAGGATTGAATATCCCTACACACAACCTCAAATATATGATCATCTAATCTTTGATAAGAGGCAAGAAATATGAAGTGGAGCAAGGAAAACCTCTTCAACAAATAGTGCTGACAAAACTGGACAGCTACAGGCAAAAACATGGGCTCAGACTTCTACCTAACACCATGCACAAAAGTCAGATCAAAATGGATTAAAAACCTCAACATCAGACCAGAATCCATCAGGTACATTGAAGACAAGGTTGGCAAAACCCTCCACCACATTGAAGCTAAAGCAAAAGGTGTCATCTTCAAAGATGACACCCCACTGACCAAGATAGTGGAAACAACGATAAACAAATGAGACTATCTTAAACTAAGAAGCTTCTGCACCTCAAAATATACAGGGACCAGAATACAAAGACAATGTACAGAATGGGAAAGGATATCCACCCAATACCCATCTGATAAGGGGTTGATATCAAGAATATACAAGGTACTGGTTGAACTCTACAAGAAGAAAATACCCAACCCCATCAGAAAATGGGGTGATGAAATGAATAGAAACTTTCTCAAAGAAGAAATCTGAATGGCCAAAAGGCACATGAAAAAATGCTCTTCATCATTAATCATCAGGGAGATGCAGATCAAAACAACAATGACATATCATCTCACACCACAGAGACTAGTCCACATCCAAAAAAACAAAAGCAACCAGTGTTGGTGAGGATGTGGGGAGAAAGGGACTCGACTTCACTACTGGTGGGAATGCCGACTGGTTCAATCCTTTTGGAAAACAGTATGGACACTTCTCAAAAAATTAGAAATTGGAGGCTGGAGCGATAGCACAGCGGGTAAGGCATTTGTCTTGCACACACCCTACCTGGGTTCGATTCCCAGCATCCCATATGGTCCCCTGAGCACCGCCCGGGGTAATTTCTGAGTGCAGAGCCAGGAGTGACTCCTGTGCATCACCGGGTGTGACCCAAAAAGCAAAGAAAAGAAAAGAAAAGAAAAAATTAGAAATTGAGCTCCCCTTTGACCCAGCAATACCACTTCTGGGAATATATCCTGGAGATGCAAAAAAAGTATAGTAGAAATGACATCTGCACTTCATACTTTTTGCTCCCTGTTGAAGATTAGCTCTCCATATATCTGAGGATGTCTTTTGATCTTTTTCTTTGGAAAATGTTGTGGGTATGCTTACTGAATGTGTTTAATGCTTTGGGTAATTATTGCCATTTTGATGATGTTAGTCCTCCCAGTCCATCCTTGGGCAATGGATATGTTTACATTTTCTTGTGTCCTCTTTTATTTTGTAGTATTGTATCTGTGTGTGTGTGTGTGTGTGTGTGCAGGTCATTTACCTCTTCAATAAGCTGATTCCTAAGTACTTGGTTTACTGAGGCACTATTGTAAATGGGATTTTAAAGAAAAATTTATTATTTGCATATAGGAAAGCCATGGACTTGGGTGTTGATTTTATAGTCTGCCACTTTACAATATCTGACTACTAGATTATAATTTCTTCTCTAAATGTATAATTATTATTTATACAGTCACCAAGTACTCAATGATTATGAGTATGCTTAAATTCATTATGCAAAAAATCACATACTGATAAACAAACAAAAAATCAACCCGAATATATATAGCTAACAGTTGGTCTTCAAATAACCAGTTCTTAAGGCCTACAGTTCTATTTAGCATTTAAAATGGTTTTCAATATGTAGTTATCATAAACACTTACTAAGATCCAAAATCTACTATATACGACCTATTTTACCTTTGAAAATGTGATATCTTATTATACCAAATCTTTTATATGATCCATGATGATAAAGATTATTAGAGTATGTAGATAAACTTAATACCCAATTACAAAAGAATGATAAAATTAAAGTGCATAAATGTACCATGATACAAACATTAAATCATTGGGAAGATTTTAATAGTATTGGAAATGTTTATCTATGGAAGTTAAAAAATTACAGTATACAGAGCAGTATATAATATGATGCTAAAATGTACACATGTATTGAAACAGGCTAGAAGCACATATATCAAAATATAATAATAGCATTAATTTTGATGTAGGCAGGTAGATAGGGAAAGGCCCCTGGCAATGTAAATTGAGATTTAACAGAGTCTCTGGGAAGGGGACTCTTAAGATGTGCAGATTCAAGAAAACAAAAGACCCGGAAGAAACCATCAGCAGACCCTGAGGACAATAGACCCCTCCCCAGGGGGTTCCCCAAAGAAGGCCATCACCACTCCCAACCTCCCTGGTAACCTCCTTAGCAACGGACTTTTACCTGGGAAGAAGCCCCCATGTGGGGGCAGGTTGGAGAAACCCTATAAAGGCCACCTTGAACAAAGGAAGGGCGCGCATATGCTGCCTGAGCCCATGTGCTGCTTGTGCCATGTGGCTGAGCACATGTGTCGCCCGCATCTCCCCCCCTTGAGATGTGTACTTTCATGCTTTCGTGTCCAGTGCTAGGATGTGTGTAGAGCTTCCTCCACTCTTGGAGAAGCCCGTGTTCTCCCTTGAGCGCGTTATTCTTACTATCACTCTCTCACTTATCCCTTCCTCCCTCCCTCAGAAACCTTTGAATAAAATCTATTTACTTCACTGCTTGTCTACTCCTGAAATTCTTTTCCGCGAGCGAGACAAGAACCCAGTTACCCTGGGTCCCGGGTGTTAGAGGCGGTTGGAGAGAAAGTGACCGTCTTTCTCCTCCCCGCTTCACGAAAGTCACCCGTGGGGCCCACCGACATCAATTTTATTTATAATGTTGTATATTATCCAGATGTTTTATGTCAGCATCTGCTTCTAATTAAGATTTATTTTTTTTATTTAGAAACCAAGCAAATGTAAAAGTTAGTTTCAGCATTTCACAAATTTTCTTGTTAGATTGAGCCCTATCTGAAATAGAGCAAGCAGGTAATTCGTTTTATAATAAGCTACTTCACTTTTTCTCTAAGATGGCCACAATCTTAAATTTATCTTAATTTCTTCAAATTAAGTTGCAGCAAGACCTAATTTTCTTTCACTTGTTATGTGTTATCTCTAATGAGAAATAAATTTAACAAGTGGAAAATATGACATGCCTAAGCAGTGCCCACTGTGCAGCTAGATTGAACTCCTAAAACTCACATTAGTATTTTCTAGAATCATACTCCCATGTGCTCCAATAGAAATCAACCAGTAGGTTCATGCATGACAATGAGCTCACAGAAAAGGCATCAGTTAGCTTTATAACACATTTAATTTTCTTCTATTATTTGAGACCACAATGCCATCCCCAGTTGTATTCAGCAAAAACTAAATGGCATTAAATAAAAAAGAGAATGTATTTTGTGGAGAAAAAATTGGGGTGGGGGTAGTTATAATGACAATGTATCTCAAGATTCCTCACTAAAGAATAAACTAAAATCTCAGGGGGGAAAGAAGCAAAAAGCAATACAATGCTTTGTTGATAATCAAATTTCCTTCACATTTTTCATGTTGTTTACATAATAATTGCTACAAAGTAAGAGAAACTGAGTTTTTTTTAACACTGTTCTTCTAAACAACCAGAATACTGTAGAGTCAATTACATAAGATGAAAAGATAGTGAAAATATTCTCTTGTTATTCTGATTAGAACTCAGGAATCTTTTCTAAAATGGGATCAAAGGACGTTAGAATCTGTAATAGCTCCACTTCAGGGCCACTCATTCAGATTTCTATGCAGTGTGCCAAGGGGAAAAACAACATGACCACCCAGAATTCCACTGCTACATTGGAGTTGCAGAATACAATTACATTAGGTAGTTCATGCTTCAAAGAGCCTAACATTTACCAAATGAATTGCATTTGTGGCCGGAATATTAAATACTATTATCATACTTCGTCCATAATAACCTTCGAATGAATTATTTAACAAAAGTTGTCATTTGCAAAAAAAGAAAAATATGCCACAGTGAAAGAAAGGCTTACTTTAAAAGCTAAATTTTCTCCTTTATTTTTTAAAAATTTTTATTAAATCACCATGTGGAAAGTTACAAAGTTCTCAGGTTTATATGTCAGTTATACAATATTCAAACACCCATCCCTTCACTGTTGGAATATTTCCCCTTTTCCAGCTGCCTTCTGGAGTTTTGTTACAGAAACCTTTTGTCACAGAAACCTAGCTGATCTTTGACCCGGATCTAAGGTGCTAGCCAGAATTGATTTGACTTTGTAGATTCCAGGCTCTGGCCCAGCCTAGTCTTTGGAATGTAAATTTCAGGTGCTGTCTAGTTTGTAATTGACATGTAGATTTCTTGCTGCAGCCCGGCCTGGTCTTTGGGATGTAAATCCGAGTGCTTTCAGCCCAAAGAAGGCTTCGGTTTTGGTTTTGTATCTTCTTTCCGGGGGGCCTAGCTCCTAGATTACTGGCCTGCAGATACAAGAGAATTATGTTGCCTCAATGTTCTTCCTGTAAGATCTTTTGGTGCCTTGGGTGACGTCAATGTATTGCGCCCTTGGGAAGGGCCATGATCAATAAAAGGGGTTCAGAGAGAAGGTGAAGTGGTGGAAAGTGTATAGAGGTGGAAAAGTGTATAGAGGCGGGAAAGTGTATAGGGGTGGAAAGTGGATAGAGGCAGAAAGTGTATAGAGGGCGTAAAGGTATAGAGAGGACGGAGAGTGTATAGAGGGAAGACTGGAATAAACTGCAAGTGAGACCAACCATCTTGGCTCTGTTCCTTCCTTCGCCTGCCACATCTTCGCCATCAAGCTCCCCGGGGTGGGGGAAGTGGCCGGAGGCTACCGAACTCGGGTGGCGGGAGAGACAGCTGCTGCCCTAGGCCCTGTGCCTGGCTCGGTGCAGTGAGGCGTCCCTTCCCTCGCCCGCACCCTTTCTTTTTATTTTTATACATTCACCAGTGCCCATATTCCACCACCAGAAACCCCAGTATACCCTCCGCCCCCACCCCCTACCCCCTACTGTATAACTAATGAATTTCACTTCATTTTTTATTTACCTTGATTACATTCCATAATTCAACACAAAACTCACTATAGTTGTTGGAGTTTCCAACCAAGAGAGACAGACCTACTACATTTGATAATTAGTTTTTCATTGCTGGAAATGAAGAGATATGTAGCCCCACTGCTACAAGTACATAACTCTCTCTCTTTTTATTTTCCTTTTTCCTTTTCCCTTTTTTTTTTCTTTTTCCCCCTCATCCCCCTTCCTGCACCTCATAGTATGGTGTACGCCACGCCGCATCGGCCAGCGTGGGGCTTTTGCTTAGTTCACAGTCCAGAGAGGTGGCTGCTACATTAAAAACCTTCAATATTTCAACAAAAACTTACTGTTATTATTTGGAGTTTCTCCCCCAAGTCAGACCTGTTCAAATGGAACCATTTCACATTGCTGACAATTATAAATGTTAAGTCACGTAGACGTGGCAGCGTCCGCGCGGTTTTGGATTTCTGTATAAAGTCCAGGGAAAATTCTGCCAGAAATTACATAGCCCAGCTCACAGTCCCAGTGCATTGCTGTAAGAAGTCTCTGAATTCAAAGTCTTTAGGCGCAGAGTGTCCGATTCGCGCTCAGCGGCTCCGGATTTATCTGGGCCGAGGGCGTGCCGATTACGCCCCCTTCCCATGAGTTCCTGGGAGCCCCAAAAGTAAAAACCGAATACCTCTGGGTTTGGAGTCATAGAAGATGGCGCCTGCCACATGGGTGCCGCCAACCCGCCGCTTTCCGTGCAGGAAGACAGGGTGGGGAGGAAAAAAAAATCCACCCCCGGCAGCACAGAGTTGTAGCCCAGTTCGGTGTCCCAGTGCATTGCTATCGGATGCTGCGCTGGATGCCCGAATGTGTTAGATCTCTGGAATCAAAGTCTTTAGGCGCAGAGGGTCCTAAATTTTTTCCTTTAATATTTTAATTTTTATAAGCTCTATTTTCCCTCATGATGACTGTCTGGGACATGTTCAGTACCTACACTATTTATTGCTATAAAACACACAAAAAAACATTGTTTCCAAAAATGATGGTCTTTCCAGAATTTTTAGGTTATTCCATAGCCCCTGCTGCATTAGCCTCTCTAAAGATACTTATTTTGAAATATAGATTTGAAAATTTACTCCAGCATTAACTATCACAATCTCAGGGCAGGAGGTGAAAAACTATATTCTTTAAAGTTTCTTAGGTAAATTTCATGCTTACTTAAGTTTATCCCCTTATTTATAATATCACCATTCTAATTAAATTTTTTCTTCAAACTATAAAAATCTATATTGTAAGAACTAGCCTATCATTGCATCCATGGTCAGTGGGTTTCCCTAAAGATCTAATGAAAAAAGGTATACCTGCATTGTTCCTCTAGTACTACTCAATTTATATTAAACTAAATTTTGATGTCAGAAGGACAGGTTGAGATCATTTTCACCTAGTGATCTTTTAAAGTAAATAGCAGATGTCTTACAGTCTATATTTTACCTTTCAAGAGAGATACTTGTTTCACTAGTCACATCTAATTATGTAAGTGCTAAGAAAAAAATAAATTTAACAAAAATATTAGAAAAAACTATGAGCCAAGATGTTGGTATTCTGCCATTACAAACATCAGAATGACACTCTAGACAAATTCACAGGAATCCAGGTGATTTGAGCTTTTAGATATATGTTTCATAGTCAACTCTAACCTAAAAAAGAAAGGAAGTTGTTTTTTCTTAGGCATGAGAGGATAATGGCATAAAAGAGAAGTTTCCAAACTTAATCATATATTTGAAACATCTAAGGAGCTTTAAAAAATAAAAGTCAATTGATGTTTGTCTTACTGTTGAGTTTTGTGAATTATTTATATTTTCTAGATAAAAGCACCTTTGTCAGAAATGCCTTTTTCAAATATTTTCTTCAAGTCTCAAGCTTATCGGTTTAGTTCATGGACCAAAAGTTTTTAAATTATATAAAATCCAAATTGTAAGTTATTTTATTTTGAGATAATGTTTCTGGTCTATTTTTTTTAACCTAACCAGATGTCACAAATATTTTCCTCTATTTTCTTCTAGAAGATCTACAGTAGTTTATATGTTCTACACTGATGCCTATAAAACACTTTTTTTGTTGTTGTTTTGGCGCTACACTTACCAGTGCTTAGGGTTTACTCCTGCCTCTGTGCTCAGGGTTCCTACCTGCAGGTGCTGGGTGAACCATTTGCAGTGTCAGGATTAAACCCTGGTTGGCAGTGTGTCAGACAAGACAAGTGCTTTAGCCATTGTGCTCTCTTTCCAACTCCCTATAGAACATTCTGAGTTAACTTTTGTTTAAGAGAAGAGATGTGAGTTTCTTCTTGGTTTTGCCTATGAATAACTGTGTGCAATGTGTCTCATCTAACCTCAAATTTCCTTTTGTTTTTAACTGATTATTGTATATGCTCTTATTTGATCTGTGTTTGTGTTTCTTGGTTTTCTCTGAACATGAATCTTGGTTTGCCACCTGTCATTTATTCTGGGGAATTTTAAACTTCTGATTTGCTTGTTATATAGATGAAACTAGAGGTTATTATGTTGACTATAATCATTCAGATGAAAAGGGACAAGTACAGAATGATTTTTCTCTTATGTTCGATATAAAGAAACTTTGTATTTATATAAAGAAATAACAAATCTCCAAAAGTGGCAAAACCTGAGAGTTGGTTTCTAAAACTGAGTTTACTAAGGAGGGTAGGTGCTGATAGATGGGAGGGGCCCATTGGTAAAGAAAATCTGACACTCAGGTATGTGTGGAGTCAGAAACTTGTATGCATGAAAGTATACCATTCATTAAAAATGCCTCAATACCTCAATAAAAATTGGAAAACTATTTTTATTTTCTCTTGCATTTCAATAGTACATGTAAACAATTTGATATTTCCCCACAGTTCTATATGCTTTGGGGTCTCTCTCTCTCGCTCGCTCTCTCTCTCCATACTTATTGCTTCTTTTGATTCAGGTCAGGTAATTTTTGACTCACATATATTCAAACTTACTGATTTTTTTTCTTTAGTGATTCTTCTCAGTCTATTCACAAGTCCAAGAAATTATCTCTACTACTGTCTTTTTATTCCCACCATTTTCATTTTGGTATTTTTCTTATAATTTCCTACAGAATCTTATAAATTGTCCGAATTTTTCTTTCCTTTCTCATAATTACTTAGGATCTTATTAATTAAATTCTGTTAGACAGTTTGATATATTTGTCATGACTGTATCACTGTCATCCCGTTGTTCATAGATTTGCTCGAGCGTACGCCAGTAATGTCTCCATTCATCCCAGCCCTGATATTTTAGCAGCCTCTCCCTGTTTTTTTTTTTTTAATTTTATTGAATCACTGTGAGATAGTTACAAGCTTTCATGTTTGGGTTACAATCACAGAATGATCAAACACCCATCCCTCCACCAGTGCACATTCCCCACCACCAACATCCCCAGTATACCCGCCCCTAACCACCCTCCCCCTGCCTAGCAGCCTCTCCTTACCCATTTTCCCCAATGATTGGAGGCTCTTTCAGGGTCAGGGGAATGAGACCTGTTATTGTTACTGTGTTTGGCATATCGAATATGCCACGGGGAGCTTGCTGGGCTCTTCCATGATCATTGTCATGGACTCATCAATTCTGTTGAATTTGCATGTGTATGAGTTCTGTGGTCCAATAAAAGACTAAGGTACATAGATTTTAAATTTGAAAATCAATGCATCTTTCATTTTGTCAGACCTTTAATGTGGGATTGTGTGTGTGTGTGTGTGTGTGTGTGTGTGTGTGTGTGTGTGTGTGTGTGTGTGTGTGTGTGTTGAGGAGAAGGCTGTTAGTCAGAGTTACCTTTGGTTTGAGATTTGCTGCTGCTTTGTGAATTTTCTTCAAATTCCTCTAATAACTCGTTTAGATTGGGGACTGGTTAAGTCAGTAACGTATTTTGCTCATTTGCTTTTTTGTTGTTATTTGTTTCTCTTTTCCATGTGCATCTTTAAGCCTTCTTGTTATGCTTACGTGTCTAAACATTGCTCCACTCCTAGCAGCAGCCCACTGTTTCACTTACTGGATGCATGGTATAGCACTATGAAGTGGGACTGGGGTGACATTTTTTTTTTGATGTTCTAAATCACTTACTTCAGTCTTAAACAGGTACTATCCTCCTGTAGTTTGAGGAAGGTGGCCTTTGAAATTCAACCTATGTTCTAGTTGTAGTTCTAACTATGCCCAGCATATATTCAAGTTCCTCCCCAGAGAGAGGTGACTTTTGTTTCCTTCCCCCAGCTTCAAGGAGTTTTACTATTACCCCAGAGGAAAATGTTGCTCTCCCCTACTTCATGTATTATGACTTTCATCCAGAGAGAAGCTAGATAAAAGGAAGAGAAGGGGCTGGAGCGATAGCACAGCGAGTAGGGCGTTTGCCTTGCACGAGGCCGACCCGGGTTCAACTCCCAGCATCCCATATGGTCCCCTGAGCACCGCCAGGAGTAATTCCCGAGTGCATAGCCAGGAGTAACCCCTGTGCATCGCCAGGTGTGACCCAATAAGCAAAAAAAATAAATAAATAAAAATAAAAGGAAGAGAAAAAGAGAGTTAGTGTCCTGTGTTTCTTTCACAGCCGTTGCACTTCTTTCTCTGCCTATCCCAGTCTGTAATTTTATGCATCTCTATGCATGTTTTAGATTAACTTTTTGGTTTTGCTTTTGGAGCCACACCTGGCAATGCTCCGGAGTTACTCCTGTCTCTCCATTCATAAATTACTCCTGGAAGTACACACGGAATGTTATGGATTGCCAGGGATCAAAACCAGGTTGAGGAGCTGGAGCGATAGCACAGCAAGTAGGGCGTTTGCCTTGCACTTGGCCGACACGGGATCGATTCCCAGCATCCTATATGGTCCCCCGAGCACCGCCAGAAATAGTTCCTGAGTGCAGAGCCAGGAGTAACACCTGTGCATCACTGGGTGTGACCCAAAAAGCAAAACCCAGATTGACTGCATGCTAGGGAAGGGCCTAATTGCTGTATCGTGGCACAATTAGTTAGTTTTGTACCCTGCTAACTTATCACTCTGGTGGATTCAAATAAATTAGTGGACTAACTTCCCCACTTTTTTTCTCTTATTGCTTTTAATAATCTTTGCAGTCTCTGGACCCAGGCTTCTTAAATGTTTTCTTCTTTTCTGCCCATAACAAACTTTTGCATGAACTTAGATATAGAAAATAGGTAACAAATCTGACTTACTGATAAAAATCACAAATTTAATTTAAAATGAATTTTCTATGATGATCACATAGTTCATGCATGAAGCTAAATTCTAGATCAGCAAGCTATTCCTTTCACTTTTAGATAATGTTATTTAAAATTAAAATGTTTGCTCACAAGCAGCACACTGTTTTTCTTTTTTTTTTTACTTTTAAGAGGTTGGTTAGTTTGGGGTTTTGAGCGACAACTGGCTGTACCCAGGACTTACTCTTGGCTCTGTGCTCAGTGATCACTCCTGGTGATGCCCAGGTAACCATACACAGAGCCTGGGATTCAACCTGTGTCATCTATGTGAAGTGTGAAGGGCAAGCATTCTACGTGCTGTACTATCTCTCCAACCCATGTTTCTGGGTTTTGACTTTTAAATGCAACTAATCTTCATAATTTACTGAAGTATTAGTACATTTAATATAATTAGTAATATTGATCTTTTACCTGCATGATTTATATTACACTTTTCTTCCTATATTTTTAGTGGTACATGTTATACACACACAGACACACACACACGCAAATATTTTGTTTGAGTCAAACTCAGAAATTCTTAGGGCTTATTCTTGGATTTGTGCTCAGGAATCACTCTTGGTGATGATCAGAGGCCAATATGTGGTGCCAGGATTCAAACTAGGGCCAGCTGTATAGAGGCAAATGCTTTACCGCTGTACTACCATTCTGGTTCTTATATATGTGTATATTTGAGGAATGTTTGATCCCTTTCGATCAATCTCATTTTATTATTCCAGTTTTCCTCTTTAAAATAATATCACTACAATATTATTTCTTATTCTCTTATGATTATTAGTACTAATTTTAGTATTTTGTTATTTTTTAATTATTACCTTAAAGATTATGATAGACATCCTTAATGATCACAGCATAATCAAATATCACTTCCTCAATTATTTAAAAATAAGCTGTTTTTCTTTTCAATCCTTGAAGATAATTTTAAGGTATTTTGTTTATTTTGCTTTTGAGGGCCCAAACTAATGGTTTTTCAGGGGCTACATGCAGCTCAGTGCTTGGGGTAAAGGATCACTCCTAGTATTTCTCAGGGGTCCAAGTGGTACCAAGAATCAAACTTAGACCTCCCTCATGCTAAGCATGTGCTCGGTTTTTGAGTTACCTTTGTAGTCCCATATTTTATGTCTTGGCAGAGGGCTTTTTTTTTTTTTCATGGATCAAGCCCCACTTAGCAGCCTGCACCTAAATTTGACAAGGGATGTCTATAGCCATACCAACTTTAAGTTCCCTAATCTTGTCTAAAATTACTAAATGCTGCAGGGGAAAAATGGTATAGTAATTTTCTGTTCACCTCTAAGTGATTCTCCTCTCTTTAGTTTAAGTAGCTCCTGCCAATGCTTGGCCCTGCAATACGGGCCTGTTGATGTGATGTTTGGCTTAAGGTACTGCGTTGCTTGGGCTGGCAGTGCTAGGGGCTTCCAGTGTCACCCCTGTGGATTCAGAATGTGTGAGTCCATCAAGTGCTACAGATCAAACTGAAAGCCTTGCACATGCAAGGCATGTGCTCCACTGCTTGTGCTAACTCCCTAGCAATCCTATCCTTTAAGGAGAAAGAATCATGACTCTTTTGATAAATAATTGGTCTGTTCTTTTAAATACCAGGCAATCTTCTTGATAGTGGGATATAGTAGCACTGTCACTGCACTGTTATTCCGTTCTTCATCGATTTGCTCGAGCGGACACCAGTAACGTCTCCATTGTGAGACTTGTTACTGTTTTTGACATATCGAATATGCCACGGGTAGCTTGCCAGGCTCTGCCGTGCAGGCGAGATACTCTCGGGAGCTTGCCAGGCTCTCCGAGAGGGACGCAGGAAGTGGGACGCAATATTGAAAAAAATAGATGGATTTATGCCCATTTTATGTTTATTACAAATTCCTGTTACATGCTTATATTATAGTGGGGATACTGGCAACGGTATTAACCAAAACTTTATGTTTGTATAAAACAGCTGATAAGGGGGAAAAGCAAATTTAGAGAACTGAGAGCATTTAAGGGTACTTTCTTAGAACTCACAGCTGCTCTTAAATGTAAGTAAGAAGACATCCTAAACACAACAAAAGAGTGAACCAAATTTAAGGCAGAGGAGTATGGCCATAAGTATGGGCAGTACAATGTAGTAAGAGGTTTCAATCAAGGTTTTGTGGAGAGTCACATGTCCTTTTCTCCGGAAGGGAGCATAATATGACACTCACCATAACCATGCCTCCAGGTCCCATGCCAGGCTGTTTCATTTGGATCCCTCCCCACCCCAAAGGACCCAGCTCCAGAAGACAAAAATCTCCAGAACTCAATTGCCACCATGCTCACAGCCACTCTCCACATGCTTGGGCAGAGCCTCACCATTGAATGAACCTATTTCTGGGACATGGGGCCTCATTTGCAGCTGCACGACAATTCATACCATACAACACCCATACTTCAAGAGTACCACACCACATCTGATGGGATTCAAAGTAGGAGGCAACCAATCTTAGAGGGAATTTTTTTTTTTCCTTTTTGGGTCACACCTGGGTTAATCCTGGCTCTGCACTCAGGAATTACTCCTGGCGGTGCTCAAGGGATCATATGGAATGTTGGGAATCGAACCCGGGTCGGCCGGCCACGTGCAAGGCAAACGCCCTACCCGCTGTGCTATTGCTCAAGCCCCCGAGGGAAATTTTTTTACATATATATATATATGGAGCGATAGCACAGTGGGTAGAGCATTTGCCTTGCATGCGGCCGACCCGGGTTCGATTCCTCCATCCCTCTCAGAGAGCCCGGCAAGCTACCAAGAGTGCCCCGCATGCACGGCAGAGCCTGGCAAGCTATCCATGGCATATTCGATATGCCAAAAACAGTGACAACAAGTCACAATGGAGATGTTACTGGTGCCCACTCAAGCAAATCCATGAACAATGGGGTGACAGTGCTACAGTGCTCTGTGTGTGTGTGTGTGTGCGCGTGTGTATGTACACAAGGCTCAAGCTTTAACAACATATTAGGGATCTCTTACAGAAGAGCTTAATGGCCACAGGATAAAATACAACATTCTTCACACTCTTTCCTCTAAGGAAATGTTTTGTAGCATTTTTAGCAGTTTTTCATAACATACAATACAAAATATATTATTTCGGTTCTGCTTTGGGGCAGGGGTTGAGGTCCAGAATGGAAACATCTTAAATACGGTGATGGGAAGGTGTAATGAATGGTTGTGGGATTGGTGTTCGAATATTAATGTAATAAAATGTTGTGAACTACTTTATAAAATAAAATTGTTAGAAAGGAGGTTGTTTGGTCCTATACCTTGAATAGAATTGTGCTTTTTTGTTCTGTCTCCCCTATACTACCTGGGCCATTAGAGCAGTTTATTTCAGTTGATGCTCTTTCAATCTGACTGCTAGGTGTAGTTTAGAATTCACTGAATAGTTGACTTTGTTGACCTGGGCTAGTGAGATTCAAGGTTAACAGGACTAAAAGTCAAAATGAAAAAGAAGTTCTCTGGTATACAAGAAAGGCAATCATAGAAGAGCTATTTCAGAGTTAATGAAAAGCTATCTGTCTTTTGTCAGTAACACAAAAACTCTAAAGACCCATATATTTAACCAGTTCTAAAACACAGTTAAAATTGAGTTGGGAGAAACTTTCAAAAAAAAAGAAAATTGACAGCTAAAAATCAATGATCCCAATTTTGTACTTGGGAAGGAGAGATGGTCAGTGGTAGGCAGTGTTTAGATTTTAAAAAAAGCACTTCAGTTTCAGTAACCTGATAAAACACTAAAATTCTGAGAAGTCATTAATATAAGAATTAAAACATTTTAATTACATGAGTGTCAACAATAAAACAAATCACATTAAGTTTTCTGAGTGGACAGTTATTTTTTAAAGCCACTTATAATTCCTCATATATTGTTATATGTTGTTTTCAAATTTATAATATTTCAATTATGCTACCTAGGGAATGCCTTTTCAGAAAATATTTAATAGAAATTTGCCACATCACTGATATCTAATAAACCCAGTTTAGAAGGTGCCAAGATGAATGCTTTAACAGAATCATCATAGAAGTATGCTCTCTGATAAGGAGAAAGCAGTTGAGAGTGAAACCAATGAAGAGGAAGATATTTAGCGAATAGAACATATGATACATGTAGGAAAGAAATTAGTTCAGAAATTCAGGTCTGTACTCTTCTCCCTCGAACTGAAGTGATAACACAGCAGGTAGGGCGTTTGCCTTGCATGCAGCCAACCTGGGTTTGATTCCTCCTTCCCTCTTGGAGAGTCCAGCAAGCTACCGAGAGTATCCTGCCCACATGGCAGAGCCTGGCAAGCTACCTGTGGCATATTCGATATGCCAAAAACAGTAACAAGTCTCACAATGGAGATGTTACTGGTGCCCATTTGAGCAAATCGATGAACAGGATGACAGTGCTACAGTGCTGTTGTCCCCTAAAAAGATAGAATCTAACAGAATTTTCCACCAAATAGATTTTAATCAAACTCCAAAATCATTGTCTAAGCAGATCTAGTTATCCCCAGAGGAGGACTTCTTAAACTTTTTCTACCCACAATTTTTTTTCACCTGAGAAATTTTTATAAGATTCCAGGTACACAGATATAGGAAATAGGTATGCAAATGAAACATTTGCTGGCTATAAATCATAAATAAATTTATTTTTAGCATTACACAATCTCATATGGAGTCACACTGCTTAATATTGCGAAGCTAGCCCAAAGGATATGTCCTCTAAATACAAACTTTATGTTGGCTACACAACCACACATGAGGAAAAATATAAGGGACCTGACATTTTTTTGTCAGACATATTTTCTCAGACATGACTCTTCTTTTCCCTTTCTCCCTATTCCCTCTCTTCTTTCTTTATTTTACCTTCCTTAATGTCTTCCTTGAATCAGAGGCATTAAGATTCAGAACATTTAGAAATATTTTATTCACTGCCTTGCATGCAGTTGGCCCAGTTTCAATATCTAGCACCCCATAAGGTCCCCTGAGTACCTCCAGGAATGTCCCTGAGAACAGAGCCAGGAAGAAGCCCTGAGCACCCTCCAGGCGGAGCAAAAAAAGTTATTCACAAATTATATGTTCTATGGAACACAAGCCTTGGAAATTGGTTTAATAGGGTGCATATTTTAACACATTAAATAACGACTGATGAAGTAACTTCTAAATACTGTTCTAGACCTTGATTGTTCTAAATTTAATAAGCTTTTAATGTTTTATAATAAACTAAATGAAAAGTTTATTAAAACTACTCAGAAAGAATAATAACTGGACCAAAAAAGAGCTCTCAGTAATAATTTCTGAGATGATTAAATACTTACTACAAATAAGTATTTAACCAACCGTGGGAAAGATTCTAAAAATAGGTAAAATGTGGATGCCAAATGTCATTTCTTTTACATTTTTATAGTTTAGCTGCATGATTCAGAATAAATAGGGAAAATACATTAATTTTATCTTCAAAAGCTATAGGAATAAACATCATCATAAAAACACACATGAGGAAAAAATACAGAGAAATATTTAAATGTACTGAACTATTTTCTTGGTGACTAGAAGTGCCCGAGAAATATTGTGTTAGAGTCAGATATAAATTTTGAGTTAAAAATAGAACATGACTATCTTAAGTACTTAAAATGTTTTAGTAACTTCTGATTTCTTAACAGAGAAAATCCACTACAACACTCCAATACATACTCCACCATGTTCTCTGGGGTTATCTCTTTTCTCTCTGTCCATAAGCTGACCATGCTTAACATTACCTCTAGGTCTTCAGTCTGGTCAACCTCCTGCATATTACCTCTTTCTCCATCATCACCATCATTTTACCCATTTTCCTTCTCTAATCTCATAGAAACCTAACCCAAATTCTGATTTATCCTGGAAGAGTTCATAATTATTTTAATGTGCATTGATCTCAAAATCTACAGATCACTTGCTGTCTTGATATGCTATCTTGACTTGTTCTTATATTGTTTCTTCTCAGTCCTGTGTCTTTAACTCATCTTTAAAGGTAGAGATTAGAAATTTTATTCTACTTTTTGGATGAATAAAAAAATGAAATTTTAATTTACCTTTTGGTTGTATTGAGTAGACCCAATGATCCAAATACTTTAATAATAAAGAATAAATTTTATATTTTTCATGTTGTCTACATATTTGAAATTTTTAGCATATTCATGGTCAATTTTCATAATATTTTAAAACTATCCCTTTAGTAAATTCCTTCTATATTCCAGACACTATAGTATTTGAGATATAAAGCTAATGTGACAAATTCTTATAATTTAAGAGATAAAAATTCTAGACATTTATATGAATAAGCTCTAATAATTTATGAAACAATTTGACATATTTTATATAATTAATATAGGAAGTGGAGTGGAACGGTAGCACAGCAGGTAGGGCCTTGCATGCAGCCAATCTGGGTTCGATTTCTCCATCCCTCTCAGAGAGCCTGGCAAGCTACCGAGAGTATCCGCCTTCATGGCAGAGCCTGGCACGCTACCCATGGCATATTCGATATGTCTAAAACAGTGACAACAAGTCTAACAATGGAGATGTTACTGGTGCCCACTCGAGCAAATCGATGAACAACTGGACAACAGTGCAGTGCAGTGCAAGTATAGGAAGAATTTAATGGAAACTAGCAGTAAAATACCAACCAATCCCTAGGAATTATTCTCTTTTGAAACCCATTGCTATTAGGGACCCCAGTTCTACAATATCATCTCCTAATGTTGACGATGACCTGAAGAGGAGTATCAAGCATGCCTCTAATACTAACTTCCCTTTTTTGATGATCTTCTTATTTATTTGATAATTAATATCTTTGAGGCCCTCCCACAGATATAAGGGGTTGGTTTTTTGGAATTATTTGGTATATTCATTCTGGCATGCAAGTTCACATGAATTTTTGTTATCATCCTTATTATTTGCCTTAGTAAATATGTTATTTTTTTAAAACCTTGTCTTCCTTCAAACTTTTAAGAGCAATTCTCTAAGATGGTATGTCCTAAAATATTTCCCAGTATATTAACTTCTGTGTTTTTCAAGTGTTCTTATAGAAACTCTCCTTTCTGTGCTTCTGTGCTCTCTTTGATTCATTAGTGATTGATTCTGCTTTGATTCATTAGTCTGTTTTAACAAGTTTTCTCAAAATCTGATGTCACCGATTGACTCTTATTGAATATTCTCTTTCTTCTCACATTATTTCAGCAATTAAATATTTTGATTGAGTTGTGATATAGCCCTACTTACTGACCTAATGACCAAGGAAGAAAATGAAGCCAAGATTAAGGACTCTGACATCATCTTCAGACCAGTTAGAGAAGAGAATAACAAAGAACTAAATGCAAAATTAGTGGAAGAAAGGTCACACTGGTGGTGGGACTGCTGTTGGAAAATTAAATGCCTGAAACAACTATATTATGAACTTCGTAAATCGTTGTGTTTACATGTAATTAAATGAAAAGTAAAGAAGGCTTTCACTGAGCACTTAAGAATGGTAAAATAGTAAAAAAAAAAGAGGTTTTATTTTTTTTGGGGGGGTCACAATCATCGATGCATAGGGGTTACTCCTGGCTCTGCACTCAGGAACTACTCCTGGCGGTGCTTAGGGGAGGCTGGGAATCGAACCTGGGTCAGCTGCGTGCAAGGCAAACGCTCTAGCTGCTATGCTATTGCTCCAGCCCCTAAAGGCAACAAAAATATATATTTTTTGCTTTTTGGGTCACACCCGGTGATGCACAGGGGTTACTCCTGGCTCTGTACTCAGGAATCACCCCTCACAGTGCTCAGGGGACCATATGGAATGCCGGGAATTGAACCCAGGTCGGCCATGTGCCTGTAAGAGAAAAGAGGTTCAAGTTTTTGTGTACCTCCCTCAGCCATTCAGTTAGTGAATGAAGAAGATTCCCTCAGAAAGAGCATAACATGGGCAAAGTAGTATGTAGATTTAGAATAATGTCCAATTATGGAAGTAGTTATGAAATTTCAACAACTAAAACTCCACTCTTTCCAGTTAGTGGAACAAATGAATTAAGGGACTTCTGGTTGGCAGGTTAAATGGAGGTCTTATGTTTTAATAAACATTTTATGATACATTTTTAATTTATTAGGTTGGCAATATGCCTTTTACTTTTTGTGTTTGCCCTATAATTGCCATTTGGATTTACCTTCAGATGTTTGAAATGTGTCTCTTGAGCTATCATATAATGTCTCATCTCTGTAAGAATACAAGAAGCGTTGACACCACCTAATAACCTCTATGCATATAATTCTGGCTGAAGACTACATGATCCAAATATTTTAAGTGACCCTTTGCTTTAAAAAAAAATCATCCTTGTTTTTCTGTTCTGTGCAATGAAAATGGCCCTATGTTCATAGGATATTTTATTTGTCACCTCTGAAAGAGTTTAAATTTGTGCAATTCAGTGGAGCATCACATAAAAAAATGGTACGCTGCTATGTTCCTCTCAGTACATAAAAGTACAAAATTGATGATGAAATTCCCAAACTACCTAGTGTAAGAGAACACGCAACCCGGAGATTCTTCTTCCAGCTATTTATTAAGAAACCTTCTCATGCAAACAGGAAAAAGGACGAACGAAGCATGGACTAAGGACGAACTAAGGAAAAGGAACCAGGGGGGGCCCTAGCTAGGCAGCTTCCCTCCTTATATACCTCTCGCTGCTTGTTTTCGCCCACGTGTCTGCATCTGATAGGTTAGTTACAGCTTATGGGCGTGGCAAGACATCCTGTTCCTTATTAGGAATGGTTTTCGAAGCACACAGGTGTTGTTTACCAAGAAAGGTGCAATTTACAAGCACAGTGCAACTGTTGTTGCAAAGCACGGTCCCGTGGAGGCTCTCCACAACCTAGGAAATATACTCTGTGAATAGGTGTTTGGAACTCTTAATAGTTTTTATGTTGAGAATAAAATTGTTAGTGGTAAACACACTGAATGATAGAAGGCAAAGGGAAGTTGAAACAAGAAACACTCAGCAGCAAGGCTAGGAGGATGGAGGCAAATATTCTCAACAAATTTTACACACCAAATACAGCATCATATTAAAAGGATCATATGGGGCTGGAGCGATAGCACAGCGGGTAGGGCGTTTGCCTTGCATGCGGCCAACCCAGGTTTGATTCCCAGCATCCCATATGGTCCCCCGAGCACCGCCAGGGGTGATTCCTGAGTGCAGAGCCAGGAGTAACCCCTGAGCATCGCTGGGTGTGACCCCCCTCAAAAAAAAAGGATCATATGCCATGACAACCAAGTGAAATTTATTATAGGGCTCAAAATGATTCAACACACATTTTAATTAATGCAGTACACTATGTCAACAAATGAATTAAAATATATGATTATTTAATATAAAGGGCTAGAGCGATAGCACAGCGGGTAGGGCGTTTGCCTTGCATGTAGCTGACCCAGATTCGATTCCTCCACCCCTCTTGGAGAGCCTGGCAAACTACCAAGAGTATCTTGCCCATACAGCAGAGCCTGGCAAGCTACCGTGGCATATTTGATATGCCAAAAACAGTAACAACAAATCTCACAATGGAGACGTTACTGGTGCCCGCTCAAGCAAACCGATGAGTAGCGGGATGACAGTGACAGTGATTAATAAAGAAAGCTATATACAGACTTAATATTCATTTATGGCTTTAAAATGTACTGAACAAAATGAGTATGCAGAAAACATACTTCAACAGAGTAGAGGCCATATGCTAGCAACCCATAGCTAACATCATAATCAGTGGGGAGAAACTGACAGTTTTCTTCTAAGTCTATAACCAGACAGGTATATCAAGCTTCAAATGTATTATTGAATACAAAATTTAAATATCTAGCCTTATCACTTAGACAAAAAGAGAAAAGAGATAAAATTGGAAAAGAAAAATTGTCAACATTTGCTAATGACATGTTAATATTCATATTAACCCCAAACATGCCACAAAAATACTATTTTTAACAACAAATCAATACAGTATAGTGGCAGACTACAAAAATGACATACAAAATCTGTTATATTTCTATATGTAGCCAATGATCTAGAATAGAAGAAAAATCTATTCTTTTACAGTTGCAGTCACAAAGTAAAGAACCTAGAATTAAATTTTACTAAGATGAAAGATAAACACATCAAAATTTATAAACTAGTTTTAAAAGACATAGAAGGAACCAAAGAGATGGAAAGACATTTTCATGGACATAAATTAGAAGAATTAACATTGACACCACTGTCCCCAAGGCCAAGGAGATAATGGAAAGGTTAGGACAAATGGCTTGCATGCCAAAAACTTGTTCAACTCCTGATGTTTTCTAGTCCCCTTAGCACCTCAGGACTTAACCTTGGAGTCCCCTGAGCATCACTGGGATCCCTCAAGCACCGGCGAGTGAGTAGTGAGGACCTCAGAACCTAAACGGCACCATATCCTCAGATCCTAGCACAGAACCACTGCCTTGTTGACTGAGTACTGATGGGATTGCCCCCAGAGACCCCTGAGTATCTCTTGGGGATACCCCCACAAAAACTTACCATTCTACCAAATATTCAGTGCAATCCCTATCAAACTTTCAGTGAATTTCTTTAGGAGCATAGAATAAATATTACTAAATTTTGCAAGGAACCACAATACCCATTTTATCCTGAGATGGGGGAATAGATCAAAAGCATTGTACTCTGTGACTTAAATTTGCTTATGTTTTAGGTCCACACCTGGCGGTACAATTTCTGATTCTGTGCTCAGAGGTCAGTCTTTGTCTTATTCAAGGAACCATGGGGGCTGGAGCGATAGCACAGCAGGTAGTGCGTTTGCCTTGCACGCGGCCGACCTGGATTTGGTTCCCAGCATCCCATGGTACCCTGAGCACCGCAAGGGGTAATTCCTGAGTGCAGAGCCAGGAGTAACCCCTGAGCATCGCCAGGTGTGACCCAAAAAGCAAAACAAATTTTTTTAAATAAAAATCAAGGGGCCGGAGTGATAGCACAGCGGGTAGGGCGTTTGCCTTGCACGCGGCCGACCCGGGTTCGATCCCCGGCATCCCATATGGTCCCCCAAGCACCGCCAGGAGTAATTCCTGAGTGCAAAGCCAGGAGTAACCCCTGAGCATCGCTGGGTGTGACCCAAAAAGCAAAAAAATAAAATAAAATAAAAAAATAATAAAAATCAAGGAACCATGAACCCAGACCTCCTACATGAGAAGCATGTGCTTATTCCACTGAGCTATCTCTCAGGCTTTCATTCCCTTACACTAAACTCTCCATCACTGTATCACTGTCATCCCATTGATCATCAATTTGCTGGAGCAGGCTCCATTCATCCAAGCCCTGAGATTTTAGCAGCCTCTCTTTACTCTTTCTTCCCAATGGTGCCACATTAGAGGCTCTTCAGTGTCAGGGGAATGAGACCCATCATTGTTGCTGTAATTGGCACTTGAATACGCCACGGGGAGCTTGCCAGCCTCTCTCTCATGTGTGCAGTAAAATCTCGGTAGCTTGCCAAGTTCTCCAAGAGGGAGATGTCGCACAGCCACCTGCTTTCTGGAGCTTAGTTTTATAGTCTCTGGATGTTGGCTGTTGATGGAATTGCACTGCACCAGGGGCAGTTTCTGGGTGTGACAGCCTAGCTACTAGAAAATGAGGAATCTGGGTGGAAGCGGCCCAGTCCTGATCGAGCAGCCCTGGAGAGCTCTGCCCCGGGTCCCACACACCAGGGTTCCTCTGCTGGTTCCTTCATGTTTGAGGCACATCTGAACATGTGGAGAGTGGCCTTGAGCATGACTGTGGCTGGGTTCTGGAGGTGTTCAACTACTGGGGCTCTACTCAGGACAGGGAGGGAAACCCAACCCTCCCCCTCTGAGGGACCCTGGTGAAACAGCCAGGCTCGGGGGCAAGAGACTCTGAGTTGCTCTCTTCTGGGAGCTTGGTTTTATAGTCTCTGGATGTTGGACATAGATGGGATTACATGGCGTCAGGGACAGTTTCTGGAAAATGGGGAATCTGGGTGGAAGAGGCTGAGTCCCAATCCAAGCAGCCTTGGAGATCCCGGGTCCTGCACACCTGGGTTCTTCTGCTGGTTTCTTCAAGCGTGAGGCTTGTCCAAATGTGTGGAGAGGGGCCTTGAACATGGCTGTGGCTGAAATCACTGAAATACTCAGTGCTTCCTCCTGTAGACCACAGTGCCAGTGACCACGGCCCTGAGGAGAACCAAGCCAACAATGATGCCCACAATGAGGATGGTGGGCTGAGAAAGGGGCTCCCATCTCGGGTGACAGGCCTGGACAGCCCCTGGTGCTGCACATGGCACGTGTATCTCTGCTTCTCTCCAGAATACACCACCACAGCCGCCCACTTCTGGAAAGTTCCATCTTCTGATCTCCTGGTCTCCACCAGCTCTGTGTTCTGGGTCAGGTCGTCCCCATCACTCTGCCAGGTCAGGGTGATCTCGGCAGGGTAGAAGCCCAGGGCCCAGCACCTCAGGGTGACCTTACGGTCAGAGAAGGTGTGGCGGGTTATGTGTCTTCTGGGAGACATCTAGTAGCATTGTTCTCCTTCTTGGTGAACCTGACAAGCTACCAAGAGTCTATTGCCTTCACGGGAGAGCCTTGCAATCTCCCCATGGTGTATTCATATCCCAGATACAGTAAAAGATATATACATACCTCTCGGAGAGCCCAGCAAGTTATTGAGAGTAATCCACCCACACGGCAGAGCCTGGCAAGCTACCCATGACGCATTCAATATGCCAAAAACAGTAACAATAGTTCTCATTCCCTTGACCCTGAAAGAGCCTCCAATCATTGGGAAAGACAAGTAAGGTGAGGCTGCTAACATTGTGGGGTTGAGTGTAATAGAGATATTACTGGTGCCCGCTCTAGTAAATCAACGAACAACCGAATGGCAGTGACAGTGATAGTGACTTCATAAGGTCAGAAATGTGGATTTCAATTGCCTATGTTCTGTTGAGTTAAAAGAAAATTTTTAGCATACAATCCATTGTACCTGCTCTTGAAAATGCCAGTGCTTACAGTAAGCCCCGGTCATAATTGCTGAGGACGCTGAGGATGCAGAAGCTTTTAGTACACTTGTTTTAAAAGTCTAAAAGTTGGTATTCAAATTGTATTAGTCAAAACTCCAGGTGACAATATGAGCAACCAATTTAAAGACATGGTTATTGCCACAGATGGTGCTGTATTTGGAGAAGGATTAAGTCTAAGTCTTTAGTCTGTTCAGCCACATGGAAAAGAAAAAGCCACATAAAAACAGTTGGAGAGGAGCTTCCTCTTTTCCGACTGGAACCATGGAGGGCGCAGAAGAGAAGAAAAAGAAGGTCCCTACTAAGCCAGCAGCAGCAACCGCAGGGAGGAAAAAGAAGCTTCCTGATGTGCCAGAAACCCTGAAGAAAAAGCGAAAGAATTTCGCAGAGCTGAAGATCAAGTACCTGAGAAAGAAGTTTGCTCAGAAGATGCTTCAAAAGGCGAGGAGGAAGTTGATCTATGAGAAAGCTAAGCATTATCACAAGGAGTATAGGCAAATGTACAGGACAGAGATTCGCATGGCTAGGATGGCGAGAAAAGCTGGCAACTTTTACGTTCCTGCGGAATCCAAATTGGCTTTCGTCATCAGAATCAGAGGTATCAATGGTGTGAGCCCCAAGGTCCGAGAGGTGCTACAGCTTCTCTGCCTTCGCCAGATCTTCAATGGTACCTTTGTTAAACTCAACAAGGCTTCGATTAACATGCTGAGGATCGTGGAACCCTATATTTCATGGGGGTACCCAAACTGAAGTCAGTAAATGAATTGATCTACAAGCGTGGTTATGGCAAAATCCACAAGAAGCGAATTGCTCTAATGGATAATGCTCTGATAGCGTGAACTCTGGGTAAATACGGCATTGTCTGCATGGAGGATCTGATTCATGAGATCTATACTGTTGGAAAATGCTTCAAAGAGGCAAACAACTTCCTCTGGCCCTTCAAATTATCTTCTCCCCGGGGTGGGATGAAGAAAAAGACCACCCATTTTGTAGAAGGCGGAGATGCTGGAAACAGAGAAGACCAGATCAACCGGCTGATTAGACGGATGAACTAAGGTATCTACCGTATTTTTATAATCTGGTCAGTTAATAAATGACTGCTTTCAAATTGAAAAAAAAAGTTGGAGAGGTCATTGTAACTAAAGATGACGCCAAGCTATTGAAGGAAAGCGTAACAAGGCTTAAACTGAAAAATGTATTTAATAAGTCCTCAAGCAGTTAGATATCACAACTAGTGAATGTGAAAATGGGAAACTGAATGAATGCTAGGCAAAACTCTCAGATGGTGTGGCTGTGCTAAAGGTGGGTGGGACAAGTGATGTTGAAGCAAATGAAAAGAAAGAGTTACAGATGCCCTCAACACTACAGTGAGCTGCTTTTGAAGAAGGTATTGTTCTGGGAGGAATTTGTGCTCTGCTTTGAAACATTCCAGTTCTCGCCTCATTCATGCCTGCTAATGAAGATCAGAAAATTGGCATTGAAATTATTAAGTGAACACTCAAGATTTCTGCCATGACCATTCCTAAGACCTCAAGTGTCGAAGGTGCATTGATTGTTGAGAAGATTTTACAAAGTTCCTCAGAAATTGGTTATGATGCTATGGCTGGAGATTTTGTGAATATGGTGGGAAAAGGAATCATTGATCCAATAAAGGTTGTAAGAACTGCTTTACTGGATGCTGCTAAGCAGCCTCTCTGTTAACTACAGCAGAAGTTGTAGTTACTCAAATTCCTAAAGAAGCAAAGGACCCTGGCATTGCTAGAATAGGAAGAGGCATGCAAGGTGGCATATTCTAATTCATAGGATAGTGTTATGCCATTATTAATTAACTATGAGAAAAAGCTCAAGACAGATGCTTCTCATCTATAACTTCAGAGAAGTCATTTGAAGGAAAAAACTGAAGGAAAGGCTGGATTATGTTTTAAGAAAATCACTATATCATCAGTTACTGGTTTCCATTGACAGCATATAATGGTTTACTGCTGTTATTGTCCATGCCTACAGATAATTTATTTTGTATTTTTTAATAAAAAGGCATTTGTACATTCAAAAAGTAATAATACCTTCTGAGAAAACATATGAAAACATATTGTTGATAGCTTTGTTGAGTTTATACAGAAAAAAACACCCATTTTTTGCTACTTCTGGCAAAGAAGTAGCTGTTAATTTGAAGTATCCACTTAAACATTTAACAGAGCATTCTAATGTTCTATGATAATGTCCTATGATTATTACCTATCTATAGGCTTTATTTAGTCAAAATCCCACTCATAGGAAGAAATAATGTTTTAGTGAGTAGTGATAGCACAGCGGGTAGGGCGTTTGCCTTGCACGCTGCCGACCCGTGTTCAATTTCTCCATCCCTCTCGGAGAGCCCGCAAGCTACCTAGAGTATCCCGCCCACAAGGCAGAGCCTGGTAAGCTACCTGTGGTGTATTCAATATGCCAAAACAGTAACAATAAGTCTCAATGGAGATGTTACTGGTGCCTGCTCGAGCAAATCGATGAGCCAATGGATGACAGTGATACAGTGATGAAGTTGTTGACTAACTTGAAAGCACTTAAAGTTTGACATGATGAGTACTGTTTCACCAAGAATAGAAGTTGAAATGCCATCTGCTTTTGCCTATGGCCTTGTTCAAAAGATGGGCACCAGATTCTAGCTATTATGAATAGTGCTACAATGAAGATAGAAGTACAGATGGTGTTTCTGCTTTGTGTTTTTGGATCCCCAAGGTATGTACATGGAAGTGGTATTGTTGGGTCAAATGGGAGCTCAATTTCTAGTTTTCTGAGCAATGTCCATATTATTTTCCAAAAAGACTGGACCAGTCAGCATTCCCACGAGCAATGAATGAGGGGTCTCTTCCTCCCTTCATCTGTGCCAGCACTGGTTGTTCTTGTTCATTTGGATGTTTGCCAGTCTCTGTGGTGTGAGATGATATCTCATTGTTGTTTAGATTTACAGCTCCTGGGTAATTCATAATGTAGAGTATTTTTTCATGTGTCTTTTGGCCACTTGAATTTCTTCTTTGAGGAAGTTGCTGTTAATTTCTTCTCCCCATTTTTTGAATGGGGTTGGTTGTTTTTTCTTGAAAAGTTGGAACATTGTATGACTTAAACCCAATCATGAACACCTTGTAAAAAAAATAAACAAATAAAAGAATAAAATAGCCAATGATTTTGTTCCTTTAAAGCTTAAAACATATCCCCAATAAAATTATACTTACTAATATCTCCAGATTTTTCCTCTTATATCACATTATATATATATATTCTTCTTTTTTGAAGCATGACTATCTGTTAAAATTTTATTCAATAATTTATTATTATTATTATTTTTTTGCTTTTTTTGGGGGTCACACCCGGCGATGCACAGGGGTTACTCCTTACTCTGCACTCAGGAATTACTCCTGGTGGTGCTCGGGGGACTATATGGGGATGCTGGAAATCGAACCCAGGTTGGCCACGTGCAAGGCAAACGCCCCGATTTTTTTTTAATTTTAGAGTAACTAAAGTCAGGACGCTTTTTGAGTGAGGACAAAAATAACCTAATTAGTGAAAACATTAAATATATTATAACTTTAGCCTTATATTATTATAATAGAACACATAATAAAAGTAATATAATAATGGGGAAAAATTATCCAGTTTTTTCCCTATATTCCTTATATGCCCATGTTCTTTCTTGAACACATCTCTTTTGCTTTCTCTCCTTTCATAGCTTTCTAAGTATCTTTCAATAAAACTATTTTACTTAACTAAAACATAAAAATTAAAAGTATCATAATAAAGATGGGCACCATCTCTTGATGGTTGCCACTGCTTTTGCACATTGCTTCATCAAAAATATGCTTCTTCTGTAACTTCTTATGTAGCTCATCTTCTTCCTTCCCTGATGAAGCCATATGGAACAAAATAATTGACTTCCCAATTGCGCTGGCCCAAATCTACACTCTTCATCATTTTCCCCCCGCTCAATATTCTACCCAGGTGGCAGATTGACACTAGAAACAGAATTAGATTCTCTTTTTTTCTTGCTTCCTTTATTTCCTCAATCAAACTCTTCAACTTTTTTTAAGGTTCCTGTAAATGTAATATTGAAATGTCCCAGTTACAGCTTCCAAAATACCTTTGTGTAAGGAAGCGAATGAAAATTATTTTGGCTCTAACTACTCCAAGAAGGAGCCCCAGCTGCAATACTGTTACTCTCTGTGGCTACTGATAGCTCCAAATTGAAAGACTGCCACAAACCTCACAGGCTTCTTCCTATTGCTGCTTCATTAACCCAGGGAGGCCAGCCAGGAAAGGAGGAGAAGATAATTTCATGCACAGACTTCCAAAGAAATTTTGCGTTGTTTCAGAATGGTTTGCCAAGTTTCTATAATGAGTATAGTGTTCTCAGTCCTTAGATATTACCTATATTACTTTTGAGATTTAAGTTTATTATAAAGCTTCGAGCAATCGAAAGTACATACATAGATTCTGTTAAATGATTTATTTTCCATCTTTTTTTAATCTTAGAATAATACATGCTACATTGTGGGGATATGTAACCACAGATATTTCCAAGGAAGTAGATATAAAGTGCTTCAAGTGCATCCCAAAATGTCCTCTTCCTTTCATGAGAAGAAAGATTTATGAAATTAACTTTGTTCCAAAAGTAAAATTTAAAAGAATAAGAAAATAATTTTGTTCATCCACCTACCCTTTTCTCCCTAGGGTGCCCTTCTGTATAGCAAAAGCATCATATGGGGGCAGAGTCACAGTGCTGCAGTTGATCTATCCTGAGCCAAGTTAATAGAAGACACAAAATGTTCTGCTGCCAGTAGAGACTCCCACAGAGGCAGAACAAGTGGTACCCTTGCTATTCAGAATCCCTTGACTCTTCCTCATCCTTTTTCTGCCAATGACCTTCCTCTAAAGGCACTGCTAGTTGTTTCCCTTAGCTTTGCTTCTATTGACTGTTTACTTCATTTGTATGTGTTTTGCGTTTCCTGCAACCAAGGCAACCCTTTGGCAGTCAGCTAATCCTGTCCTCAGTTGAATGGGGATGCAACAGCATATGTGCTCACTTTTTAAGGGAGCAACAAATAGACTTTAAGTGGAATACTTCTTCATATGTCATTCGATTCTCCAAAAGGATTAAGAAATGGTACGATTTTCTCTACACCAATTAATTAATTTATTTTATTCTTTTAACAAAACTCTTTCCTTCCTCTACATTTCTAGTTTAATCAATCCAGTACATGCATTTCAAAATCAAAAATTGAAAGTACTCAAACCCACAGGCTCACAAATATACAGCTGTTCTTGATCACTGCCAGTGAATGTGTGCTCTGTGCTAGATAAAAATCAGCTCTCAATACTTTCTGGGTATTTTCTGCTAAAGAAAGTATAGAGTGCCATTCCAGTAAGATAATGGAACACATCCTCTAACAAAATTCTGACAGTTTAGCCTACTGTCCCATGTGCCTCTCCTTTTTACCAATACTCGTACTCTTTTTGTCATTTCATTCTCCCATCTTTAAATACTATCTGTATTATGAGTATTCTTACACTTATTTATGCACCCTGAATACTACAAAAGACATGCTCTGATATCTCTTAGGAAACTCAGTGGGAATATATTCAAAGAAACTGATGCTTTGTATATATTTATTCTACCCCCAAACTATTCCTTGTTCAGTAAATGTCACCTTCTTTCTTCCAGTTTCTCATGCCAAAATAATTGGATTTGTCTTTAATATCTGTCTTCAGTACACATCTTATAGTTCAAACTCTGTACACTATACTTTTAAAATATATTCAGAGTTCAAGAAATACTTTAATTTTAGCAGTTGGTAACTTTCCCCTAACTCATAATCATCTTTTTTTCTGAATTATTTCAATTGGCTCTATTCTTGTACATTTCTAGATGGGTTGCTCATGGTATGTTCTCAACATACCTGTTAGTGTGGGTCTCTTACAATTGAGGGCTAAACTTTCTCAGCACCCTTCAATGATTTTACATCTCACTCAGTGTAAAAGCCAAAGTCCTCT
Source organism: Sorex araneus (assembly GCF_027595985.1). Lineage (NCBI taxonomy): Eukaryota > Metazoa > Chordata > Mammalia > Eulipotyphla > Soricidae > Sorex > Sorex araneus. Next base: position 59,493,969 of record NC_073312.1, on the reverse strand, counting down.
ATGGCTTTTAAAACTCTAATTGAGTGACCAGCGAGATAATACAACGGTAGGGTGCTCATCTTACCAGTAGCCAACCCAGGTTTGATCCCCAACACAAGATATGGTTCCATCCAAGAGTGATCCCCGAGCACAGAACCAGAAGTAAGGCCCTAGTACAGCTGGGTGTACCCAAACAAAAATGATTTAAAAAATTACATAAAATAAAATTACTTATGATTTTATATTTTATACCCATTTTTCTCTGTTCCAGCCAATTTAGTAGTATCATTTTTTCCCTTCTGAGATTAGAACATCCTTTTTTCTTTCTGAAAAGATTTTTTTTAACCAGGTTAATCTTCTGTATGCCTGAATTCCTTGTCATCTTACTAGATAAAGAGAAAGGAGAAAAATAATGGAAGAAAAGAAAAGGTGAACTAAGCAAACCATACCATAACTATTTGTTTAATTATGATAAATTTAAATTTAGGCAATTGAATTTAGAAGATAATCTGTGATGTATATGTATATATCTATATATATATGTAACATTGTCTAGGCAATAAGAGAAAAACTAAGGTTAGAGATCTGGAAGAACAAAAAAATAGAAGTAGAGTAAAATCCAAATAGAATTTTAAAAATATATAAAAACTTTATCTTCAAGAATATCAGACGTTTTAATGGCATGAACTCAAAAATTCCATTCCTGTACTTAAAGGGATTTGAAATAACTACACTTATGAAGCCATTTTTATAATTTTGATTATATTTGATCTGGATAAACTTTTCCTATGTTGGTAATATAGACAATCAAAGAATAATAGCAAACTCCCATTTCACTATTCCCAAAGAATAAGCTAGAAAGTAGTGACTCAAAAGGTTAAATTAAGAATTAGAATATTATTTTTAAACTCTGGAAAAAGTATTTTGAATCCTCCTAAGAAACACTGAAAGCCTAATGAAAGCCCTTTTCTAAGTGTAAAAGTGGAAGTTGCAGAAATATTTATTAGTTCACAGAGTTCTGCTGGATTATAAGATAGTTATTGCGAAATCAAATCCACGTGCTTGTTGTCTTCCTCTTCATGGATCCTATCAGGATATTCTGGAAATGAAGCAGGCCAGGAGAATACCACCACTTTTATACAAATGTTTATTTTAGTTGCATATCCCTAAAAAGATAACTTAAATATATCTTAGACTTGTTTGAAACTTTTTTATTGCCTCTCAATATTTTATTTGATATGCCAAAAACAATAACAACAAGTCTCACATGGAGATATTACTGGTGCCCACGTGAGCAATTTGATGAACAATGGGATAATAGCGATTTTATTTGGCAGCATTAATATATGTATTTTTAATTTATTTTGGTTTTAGGGGTCATGCCTGGAAATACTGAGTTTATTCCTGGGTTGTTGGAATATCATGCAGTGCTATGAATCAACTCTGGCCTTTATACTTGCAAAGCATATGCGTCGGCCCTTTGTGCTATCTTCCCAGGCCTTGATTAGAGTGATTTATTTATTTTGTAAAGGTAATGGCAGTAGAGGTGCTGAAGTGACATTGGGTAGGGTGTTTGCCTTGCACACGGCCAACCCAGGTTCAATCCCCCACACCCCATAGTGTACCCTGAACACCGCAAGGAGTGATCCCTGAGTGTAGAGCCAGGAATAAACCCTGAGTTCCACTGTGTTTCCCCCCAAAAAACAAAACACAAACCAAAAAAGATGGTGCCAACAGAAGGTGATTTTTAAAAATTTTAAATAGACGCTACCATTTTGAATATAAATTTTTTATTTTGTAAGTTTTCACTATGAATTGATAAATTCAAAGAACAAATTTATCTTTGTTAAAGACCATTTGAGCAGGTACTTTTAATTATACAGCAGTTCAGATTCCCTTGGAAAACATTACTGCTGACAAGCAATTAGTAATATAAACTAAATGTATGATTGTGCCTTTACAGAATTAGACATCATTTTAGACATTTCTATCTACCAAAAAACAGTATTCATATGAAAGATATCTGGAGTGTGTGTGTGTGTGTATGTGTGTGTGTGTGTAAAGAAGATGAAGCCCCAAAACTGGTATGTCTTTGCTTCATGTGGGAGACTGGATCATAAGGAAACTAGATGAGGATTTTCTTACTCTCCTTGTCTTTTGTCAAATACTTCACTTGCTTAATACCATGATATCTTCTAAAACAGATTGGGTTATTTTCCTGAAGGAAATCTGTGTCTCCTTTGTCAAATCATCTGAACAAAGGCAGTATGGAGGGCCTTACCCAAGAAGAGGAAATGATATTTTCCCTATCTTAACTGTGTCCTATTGAGCTTGAATATTGGCAACCTCTGTATAAAGGCAGATGAAGGTTGGATTTGACTCTGGAACCTGGTGACAAATCATAGTTAAGTAAAGAAGCCTATGAAGTGGGCGTTTTCAACAGTGTTGGTAGCACTGTAGCTCTTCTCTCTACCAAGGAACAACCAGAAGCAGATTTTAATACATTTAAGTATTCTTTGAGAATTCCCAGGAAATTTTTGAAAAGGAAAAATTCATTAGGGAAAAAAATGAACTTCTCAATATTTATCACATGGAATTTCACAGTACTGGTACAGGGAAAGGATTGCTTCTAAAGATCACAGAACCCAAGGAAAGTTAGGATACTCACTTTTGCCAACGTTGCCAAGATCAGAGTCTTAAGGTCTTAAAGCTTCATGTAGGAGAACAGGGTTGTAGTATCTAGCAATGCTTTTTATCTTTGACCTTGAACTCAAAGCCAGGGACAGAACTCAATGTCCAAGGACACGGTCACTGAACAGATGAAGTTTCTAGTCTCCATGATTAGATACAAAGTCATGAGTCATTTTGAAACCAGTTTATGGTAGTAGTTTAAGTATGTAAGCCGAATTATGCTTGTCACAAAAGTATCATCAAAGAGTACCTAAACATCATTTGCCTTGTTCTGCCTTAGCTCGTAATTATACAAAACCAGCTTTCCTCAAGACTGCCTCACAAAACTTCCCTAGAGAATGTGTCGCATACATGCCTGTTAGCCCTTCTGTAGATTACTGTTTTATCCTCTCTGTCTTTCTGCTCCTATTCCGTGACTGAGGTAAGTAAACTCTTATATCCTAGAACTTCTTGTGTTGCAATTGTCTTCATATGCAATTTACTGGCTTTTCATCTTGAGTCTAAATATTAATGTGTCTCTTCTATGTGCTGAAGTCTTCCTCAAGTCAAGAAGTTCTTTTCTTCTCCACTGTTCTCACTCAGCCACACAGCACCGCCCTCTGCGCTCTTGGTCTTACTGAAGTTTGGTAGTTTGCATTTTTCCTTTAAACTTGTCTTTATTAATGTAATCTTTTTTCCAGACAGTTCACCCCTGAAAGGGATGAGCTTGCGGACATATTGAGAGGCAGATGCTACACTGTGCTCAAAATTACCTCTACCCTTTGACTCAAATCTATTTTTCTTGGCTTGAACTTAAGAATACAGCTCTCTCTTCCAGTTGGAGGAGCCTTTTCTATTCAGAGCCTTGGGGTTCACGATACTGCAGGCTCTTCAGCCATGCCCAAACTTAAAAGTAAAAGCAAAGAGAAGTTCTAGCGGTTCTGAGAAGTATGAAAACTTTTGGTTGGGAGTATAAATGTAAAACACTTTCACATTTGTTTGTTGTGAGGCGGTTCAAAGGATTGTAGCACATGTTTTGATCCCCCATGCCAGTGGCCCCTAGCAACACAACAGGAGTGGCTTCAAGTCACAGTGAGTGTGGTCCCCCACAAAAAGAAATGTGAAACATCCAGCATTTGAATTTTGTAATATTGCAGACCTAAAGTACAAATATTAACAATATTATAAAAGCCATGTTGTTTAAATAGTAAAAACAAAAACCATGAAACACTCGCTCTCCTTATATCTTATGCTTATCATATGATCCAAAACCTTGATTTATTGCATAGTTCTAACAGTTCTTTCTAGTGCCTTTTTGATGGTAGTCAAAAAGAAAGACAGTTGTACATTAAAGGGTGATGCTTTGAAAAAATGTTTTTTGAAATTACAACCTCTGACTGTCCATTTTGGCTTGATCCCTCCTTGTCTATCCTTCTGAATCAGATTTATCTGTGTTCTTAGGCAAAGAGACATTGTTTCAGAATGGAGAGCCTGCCATAGGAAATATGGAAAAAAATTTCCTGAATAACTTTCTCCCTTGTGCACAGGATAAGAACACTATTCGGGTCTCCCAAAGAGGAATCAAAAGAGCTATGCTTGGAATATCATGTTTCACTCAAGTGAGAGAAGGAATACAGAGTTCAGACCTCCATCAACAATTGAGAATCAGGGACGCTGCCTCATTTGCCAAGGCGTCGAAAATCAGATGGGCTGCACACATAATTCGATTTAAGACGACTGTGGACTAGAGCTGTCACCAACTGGATTCCACGGGACGTCAAAAGAACTTACGAGATGGTCAGACTTCTTCGCCAAGACCCTGAACGAGTGGTTTGAGGCTCTTCATGTTCCTGGAGTGAGCAGACGCCATAGGACTACATTAGCACGAAATGGGGGGAAATGGAGACATTACTGGTGCCCACTCGAGCAAATCGATGTGCAATGGGATGACAAGTGATACAAGTGATAAGTGAACTTTCTCCCTTATGTTAGACTAACTCTTGTTACAAAGCAAGAGTTAGATGGTATATATGCTCTTTAATCCCTTGATCTTGTTCTCCAGAAGATTACATTATTATGGATGAGGGCTGAAGTGAAAAACCTCAGGGTACCTGGAAAAATCTTCAAACCTTGAATTTGGGGTAATCTGATGAGCTAAAGAAAGCATGAATAGAAGCCAGTTAGAAGTTACAGGGGTTATGGTACTTGCCTTGAGTACAACCAATACAACCAACCTAGTTCAATCTCAGGTGCTGTGTGGTCCCCATGAGAGTTGATGTACAGAGCCTGGAGTAACCCCTGAGCAATTCCAGGTGGATACCAAAAAATAACAAACATGAGTGGCCGAGAGACCTGATGACTAGTGATCATGTTAAAATGTGTTAAAAATGTTAAAAGTGTTAAAATGTCTTTAACATTTTACTGGCCACTGAAAAATTGTATGTATGTTTCATTATTTAGAAACTGATTCACTATTAAATTTTATAAATTGGTATGTCTATAATAAGAAGTGCAAATATTTAATACTAAATTATGTTTATTTTACTGTCAGGGACACACACGAGGTTCTAGGAAATTCAGAAAACATATTGCAACAAAACTCTCAGGTACTCTTTTACTGGATTTTGGAATAAATTTATCTGATGGAGGAAGCAGTATTTTGCCAATAAGACTGGATGTTTAACAAAAAAGGAGCTTCATTCTCTGTGGATTTCCAGCACAAATATGCTGGAAATCTGAATCATATGTTTTCTTCTAATTAGAAAAGTAACTCAATAAAAATAGAAACTACCTGGCCAGAGTACTCCTATATTCTCTTTAATCAGGCTCTATGCCATGGACTTTGTCTGGTTTACCCTGTATCCTCAGATTCCATATCCAACTTTTCAAAACTACACTTATTACAGCATCACAACTAGATGTGCATTGGACTAACCCACAGGAATATGTTCATGTAGCCCCTCACATGTAAAATTATAAAGTGTAAATTTAGATCACGATCTCGCAGAGATTTCAGAAAGGGTGTTTTATTGCATGCCAATTCATTAAAAAGTCAAGGGCATCTAAAATTGCTTTAGCTTTTGAATTTGGTCGGACGGAGCCAGGGTAAAAAGAGGTCACAGGAAACAGAAAGCCAAAAAGTCAGGTGTGTTTACTTATTTGTGGTTCTGCTAACCTCAGGCGCTGTACATGCCTGGAAGATATGTGTGTTCCATTTGCCTGGCTTTTATTTAGAAAAACAAAAAAGACAGACTTGTCTGAGCAGCAAGACTAATCTTACGAGTCTGAACATAGGCGACAACACAGAATGGTAATGAGAGAAGCAGGGATCAAAACCAGTGACCTTGGGCAAGTAGTGGGACTTTCCTGAGCCACTAAATCCTCAGATAAAAAGAACAAAGCAGGGAGTAACAATAATAGTACTTGCGTCCTATATTTAGAGTAAACATCAAAACACCAGAACTTAACACATATCTGTCAAACAATGTTAGGTGATATTAATGTTAGTTAATAGATACGACATTTTGAATCAAAATTTGAATAATCTATTTCTCAGATTCTTTATGCTTCTCAAAGAGAAAATGTCTCATCCTATCAGGCTTATGCCCATTTGGCTCCCTATGATATTCTTGATGTTCACTGGAGCACTGTCATTCCATTGTTCATTGATTTGCTCAAGCGGGCATCAGTAATGTCTCCATGTGAGGCTTGTTGTTACTGTTATTGGCATATCGAATACAACACGGGTAGCTTGCCTGGCTCTGCTGTGCAGGCGAGATACTCTCAGTAGCTTGCTGGGCTTTCTGAGAGGTGCAGAGGAATCGAACCTGGGTCTGCTGCGTGCAAGGCAAACACCCTACCCACTTCACTATCACTCCAGCCCATTCTTGATGTTATCTTAACCAAAACAACCAAATTGTCATTCATGGAACTCTGATGAGTCAGTCAATAGAATAAATATGATATAAATAATACTTTTATTGTAGTCTATCACTGTGGATTAGGCATTATTATTTCCATTTTATCAATGAGAAACATAATGCTTAAGAAAGCAAATAAATTTCTAGGAAGTGAAACAGGTGTCATCTTACTGAGTCTGGCAAACCTCAAATTTAAGCTCTACTCACTGCCCTACTATATGGAAACAGGAAGTGATACATTCATCCTCAGATGAATTTGTGTGGAAAGTGTTTCCTCTCATTAGTCTACATTCATCTGTTGTGGCCCACATAAAAACAGCATACATCTGCAAATTGGTGAATAGGACTGGAACTGCCACTATGGCTAAGGATTATAGTTAAATTGAGCACTCATCAAAATATATCTAGGAGTCTTAGGGCATACTGCAACAGAAACTTGCATAGTGAAAAAGTTAGTAGCATTTATTCTATTTTATTTTATTTTAATTTATTTATTGAATCACCGTGAGAGCATTTACAAAGTTTTTGAGTTTTAAGACTCGGTCATACAATAATGAAACACCCGTGCCTTCACCAGTGCACATTTCCCTCCACCAACAACCCCAGTATACCCCCCATCCCACACCCTCCCCCTACTGTGTGGCAGGTGATGTCTACATTATTCTCTCTCTACTTTGATTACATTCAGTATTTCAACACCAGGCCCACCGTTGTTATTTGAGATTTTTCCCCAACACCTAGATCTGCCGAAAAGGCAACATTACACACTTTTTTTTTCTATTGCTGATTATGAACCGCATAGGATATTGCATAAAATTTTGGAATTCTGGAATTTTAATAATTAAATCTGAAGGAATTTCTGCCAAAAGCTGCTGGGTTGCAATATTTGTTTCTGTGTCTCTGGGATCAGGGCCATTCGGCAACTTGATCAGAAACCAGAGAGGCAGTTCATGGGTGGAATTCAGGGTTTCATTGGGGCGGGGGAGGAAAGGGCCAGCCCCACCCCCATCCCATGAGGCCCCTCAAAACTCCTCACTGCGGGGCCCAAACCTGTCTGTTGGCCTCTAGAAGATGGCGGCCCCAGAGCCTCTTAGGGGAAAGGGCAGTGGATCAGCTCCTTTTCCCACCTGGAGAGGCCCGGGGCTAAAAACTAATTCGGAGTCTGGAAGCTTTTCTGCCAAGAGCTGCTGGGTTGTGATATTTGTTTCTGAGTCTATGGGATCATGGCTGTTCAGCAACTCAATCAAGGAGTCAGATAGCAATAGCATTTATTTTATTTATTTATTTATTGCTTTTTGGGTCACACCTGGCGATGCACAGGGGTTACTCCTGGCTCTACACTCAGGAATTACCCCTGTCTGTGCTCAGGGGACCATATGGGATGCTGGGATTTGAACCCAGGTCGGCCGCGTGCAAGGCAAATGCCCTGCCCGCTGTGCTATCTCTCCAGCCCAGCATTTATTTTAATATAGTGGGCTTGACACAAAGTAATCTCCTATAAAACAAAGAACCAAGCATATTTAGTATTTTTAACTTTGAATAAAGAAAAGGAAATAATAAGGCTGGCTCTTAATTGCAGCTCTTCTTCAGGAGTATCTGCTGAAACTAGGTGAGATAGTAAAAGCCAGGGGTAATGATGATAATAAAAAATAACTTTGACTACATCTCTACACAAATTATAGTAACTAGACATTAGAGTATTCCTTCCTCTTTTGTCAAATTCTCTTCCTTTCTGTGTCCCTTAAGAGTCTGTTATCTATGTTGTTCATCACAGAATTAGACCAAACTACCCACAAGTCTGATTGTTGAGTTACCAATTGTGTAAATAATAATTCTTTGATGTCACAATTATGAATTCTATTATCATAGAACTGTGACTCTGGGTGTCTGGAATTCTAGACTCACCAAAGGGTAGTTATCTTTTAAAAATATATTCTTTCGCCTGTGGGACAAGTTTACTTAGGACTGTGTTGGATTATATTGGAGTGACACAGCCCAGATCATAACCCAAATCAAAATGCTATACCGAACCTAAGAGAATGTCCTGGGAAAGAAATCTGGAACCTCAAAGCAAGGGCCTGATCTAACCAAACTGTTCTATCTGGAGCATAATTCTCAGGATGTGTCTGATTTTCTTCTGATGAGTTGAGCAGGGCCCTTCTGAGAAAACAAGATCATTCATTTCTTATGAATACACTATGAAGAATTCAATGCACATCTTTATATGCACTTTTTACATCTTTATGTTAAAAACTACTAGTACTTGCCAAAGAAAAAGCATCTATTCATGTATTTGAAGTTTGATATAAGACAGGCAAACTTTCAGAACAGCGGAATGGAATTGTGAATCCAGAGAAAAATCTGTGGATGTATAGACACTTATGAAAAGGGCAAAGTGAAGGTGAAGTTGAGCAAGGAATACCATATTGACAAAAGGTGGTGGAGTTCCATCTGTTTTGTGGTTGTTGTTTGTGTTTTCTTTGGCATGGGAACAAATCATTGAAGATGTCCTTGAGTTCCAGATCCTGGAAAGTTCTCCCCATTTTTTCCCTCAATGTATTTTCTATATGAACTAATCTCTTCATCTGTTTTGAACTAACTTTTGTATATGGTGGGAAGCACTGATCCAATTTTCATACTTGCTTTGCCAACAATTTGTTGAAGATGCTTTCCTTGCTCCATTTTGGGCACCTTCCTTTGTCAAAGATTCGTTGTAAGCAGATAGTAGGATTTATCTCTGGGTCCTCAGTTCAAGTTCATTGATATGATAGATTATTCTTAGTCCAGTAGCATGCTGTTTTTATTAATATAGCTTATACCGCAGTTTGAAGTCAGGAAATGTGGTTGTCTCAACTTTCTTTCTCAGAATGACTTTGGTTATTCAGAGAGTTTCATGGTTCCATACAGACTTAGTATTCTAAATCCTTGAAGAAATATCATCATATTTTTATGGGAACTTTATTTGTGTCTATATAATACCATTGGTAGGATGAACATTTTGACCATGTTAACTCTTTCTACAATAATATGAATATTCCATCTTCTAGTATTTTTATCCTTTTCTTTCATATTTGTAATTTTCAAGATATGTCTTTCACGTTTTTTGTTAAGTTGATCCTTAGGTATCTGATTTGGGGGATATTATTTTAAATGGGGTAATCTTTTTGACTCTCTTTTTTTATTTGCACATAGAAATACTGCAGATTTTTGTGTATTGATTTTGTAGCTTGCTTCTTTTCTGTACTGGTTTATTGTTTCTGTAATACTTATAGTGGAATCTTTGGGGTCTTCTATGTATATTATCATGTTATCAACAAATAGTGTATGACTTATTTTCCAGGTTTCTTTACTTTTCACAGAAATGGCCTTTGTGCTTCTTATTATAAAATTTCTGGTTTTAGGCAGTGGTCAATAGATTTTCTTAAATTTCAGGTTTTGTGCATGGGGGGCACACCTGGCAGTGCTCAGGGGCTGTTCCTGGTTCTATGCTCAGGACTTATCCGTGGTGACACTGAGGGGACCACACGCAGTGCAGGGGATTTGAACTGGGGTCTGCTGCATACAAGGCAGGCAACTTACCTCCTATATCTCTGGGCCCAAATGATATTTTGGGGACAAGGGTTTGAGACTACACCTAGCAGTGCAGTGTTCAGGGCTTACTCGGGGCTCTGTGCTCAGGGATAATTCCTGATGGTGCTCTGGGGATCATATGCACTGCCAGGGATCAAACTGGAAAACTGGGGCCCACCAAATACAAGGCAAGCACCACCCACAGCTTTGTACATAAGGTGATGAATACAGTATTTAACATATAAAAAGGAGGGTGGTAATACATAAAAAGCATAAAAAACTGTTTTATGCTTTAAAACAGTTGCATTACCATCAAGTTTTATTTTTTAAATTTTTTTAAATTTTATTGAATCACCGTGAGATAATTACAAGCTTTCATGTTTGGATTACAATCTCACAATGATTAAACACCCATCCCTCTACCAGTGCACATTCCCCACCACCAATTTCCCGGTGTTCCCCCCTTTCCCACCCTCCCCCTGTCTCTATGGCAGACAGTATTCCCCATACTCTCTCTCTCTACTTTTAACATTATCAAAATGGCAATACTGCCCAAAGACTATACAAATTTAATGCAGTCCCTATCAGGATACCCATGACATTTTTTAAAGAAATAGACAAAACACTCCTGAAATTTATATGGAACAATAAACCTCCACAAATATCTAAAGTAATCCTTGGAAAAAAGAAGATGGGTGGCATCACCTTCTCCAATTTCAAACTCTACTACAAAGCAGTAGTTATTAAAACAGCATGGTATTGGGATAAAAACAGACCTGCAGACCAATTGAACAGAGTTGAATATCCTGTCACAGACCCCCAAATATATGGCCACTTAATCTTTGACAAGGGAGCAAGAAATGCAAAGTGGAACAAGGAAGCCTCTTCAACAATTGGTGCCGTGCCGGGAAAACTGGATAGCTACCTGCAAAAAAATGAACTCTTATCTCTGTCTAATGCCAGGCACAAAAGTCATATCAAACTGGATTAAAGACTGCAATATCAGACATGAATCTATAAGGTATATAGAGGAAAATATAGGCATAACTCTCCATGACATTGAAGCTAAAAGCATCTTTAAGGACAAAACAGCACTGACCATGCAAGTGGAAGCAGACATAAACAAATGGGACTACATCAAACTAAGAAGCTTCTGCGCTTCAAAAGAAACAGTGACCAAATTACAGAAAGAGCCCACAGAATGGGAAAGAATGTTTACCCAATACTCATCTGATAAGGGATTAATATCCAAGATATACAAGACACTTGTAGAATTGTATTAGAAAAAAATCTCCAACCCAATCAAAAAATGGGGAGAAGAAATGAACAGAAGTTTCTTCAGAAAAGAAACACAAATGCCATCAAGTTTTAGTCAAATTTTGTCATCTATGAACACAGGTCCGGTGTTGCTGGGTCAATAAAATAAAATAGAAGCTTGGGAAGGAAGTATAAAGTTAAGACATACCATATATGCAACCAACTTTTGTTCCATCTCTGAAACCACATCGTCTGAGCATCACCAGATGTAGCCCTGTAGGTCAGGAGTGACATGAGAGTCACTAGCTCTTCAGGGCTGAATAGCATTATATCCTCTGACCCTTGCATTGAACCACCAGCCTTGTTGGCTGAGAATTGCTGGGAGGGGCTCCACAACCTTCTGAGCACCACTGGGAGCCATTTTCTGAAATAATAAGAAAATTAAAAATATATTAATAGGATGATATATGAAGTATTTTTATTTTTAATGGTGAGAAGTGATGTATTTTTCTGAAGTATTTAGTGAGCCAACATTTTCTGGACCAAATAAAATGCATGTGTGCCAGATGTGGCTTATACAATTTTGGACTCATTATTTCCCAAGGTATGGGCCAAGGACCACCTGCATCTATGTCATTTTCTTAATCAGAGATTTATAAGCCTCCTTCACTCTCCAAGTCAGATCTTCAGAAGAACCAGCAATCAGCACTTTCAAATAAATATTCTAGATGGAAATATGTATACTCAGGGAAGAATTTCAGTCCAAGTCCAGAGAAAGTCTGCTAGCAAAATTTCTTCTTGCTCAGCAGATATGTCCCAGTTGTGGAAGCAAATATCAAAACTCAGAGAAAAACATTCCTCCCCTTATTCCCTGGCAAAGTTCTCTGCTTCCCTGACAACTCTTATCTTCAAATTAGCAAGAGTAGATCTCACCTCTCTAATATTAGCATCCCCCTTGTGTACAATTAACATATCAATTACTTTAATAAAAGGTGCCGTAAGAACAGTAACAAGTCTATACATCTCTCAAATGGTGAAAATATCAAGTCTGATAACAAATCATTTTTGTTGCTTCTGTGACAACAGAAGCAGATCTTTTTTCAGACATGCCATTCCCATAGTAACTGCACAAGATCTTAATAACACATTGATCATGGGAAATTCAGGAGTAGGATTGATTCAATTCTCAGGTGGCAGTAGAGAATTGTTTGAGGATTTGATCTGTGTATAATATCTTCCCCATGCTGCAAATATTTAATGCAAAACTTGAGTTTAGTATGCAAAACAGTGTTTACATAATTTGCTATTTTAGGCTTCATAACCATAGTTCAGCAGACCTTTGAAGAGTCATTTTCCTCTATTTTCTTTTCTTTCAGCTTCTGTTGGTCACTTAAGAAAACAAAACCTAAACTGAGCTTCTCTGAGGAGAAAGAAACTGCAAAGCCTCACAGAGGAAGTTTTGCCATTCACAAATGACCTAATGAGAATTAGCTCTTCTAATGCAGTGCCCTTATTTTCTGGGCTTGTTATGAAATATAGCTGGCACCTGGTTTACTAAATTTGCATATGGATGCCTCTAGGCAAAATTATTTTCTTTGAGCTTAATGAGAAAATTTACATACAAATCTAACATTCTATACTTAACTATGCTATAACAAATATTTAAAGGTCTTTGCTAATGCACCAGTGACCTCTTAAACATGAATTGGAATGATCTCCTTTGTCCTCTGCCCATCTAAAAACCTTTTTTTGAAAGATGGAAAACAATATACTGGCTTCTTATTTCCCACCGTATCTTCAGCTGAGGGTTTGAAAACCCAGAATCCAGCACTTGGGAAATTCTACACCATTAGTTTAGATCTTACTCTGAACACCTGTGCTGCCCAGGCAATGGTAAAAATCCTGTCCAAGGGGTAGCCCTTGGTGATGTTATGAAATGAGCAGAGGATATACAAGCTGGTTACCAGGGACCAAAAGTTTAAAAGTATCCAATACCTATGTCCCTTCTGCCAAACAAATCAAGTTCCAGTTTAATTGTAACCTAACCTGAGCCCTATAGTGAGGACGATATGAATTTGAATTATGAGAAAATCTTGAGTTTAGGCACTAGTTAATTGAGTTATACTGAATTTTGCTATATTGAATTTGTATCATATTAATTTTACTGACTTTCTTTTGTCACATGTTTAAAATATCTTTCCCAGTAAGGTTTTGGAAGGATTGAATGTTTTAGCATATTGGAAGCACCTAGAAAATGTCTGCCATATCAGGGGCTTAATAAAAAACTAAGCCCATCTGAAACTTTAAGTAAATTGGATGCCTGGACTTTGGACTCACTTTTTGAGTCAAATAAAAACCACAATTCCAAGACAGTATCTAATTAAATTTTTCATAAAATTGTGGATGTTGAAAACAGTTCAAATGCTCTTTTAGTTATTTCTGATTAATTATTTGTCTCTACATAGTGTGTGTGTGTTAGTTACTGGACGTACCAGCCTCTCAGGCAACACACTTTCACATATAAAGAAACAGCCACGTCACCACGCCAATTAATTATGAATAAAGAAAATGAAAAAAAATCAACTATTTTGAGAATCAACTGTGTACCCAACACTATGTGATATTATAATACTCATATGCCTGCTCTAGACAGCAGGTACTGTCCCAACTTTATAGACTAGGATACAAGGCTCTAAGAATAATTTTTTTTTTATTGAGAGGGGTGCCACACTAAGTGGTGATCATGATTTACTTTTTCCTGGATCCATGCTCAGGAATAACTGCTGGAAGTACTCAGAGAACCATATGTGATGCCAGGGATTGCATTTGAGTCAGCCACATGCAAGGCAATCACCTTTCCCACTGTACTATCTCTCTAGCCCAAAATAAATAATTTTATAAGCTTCAGCAGCTTGCCTCTGTCCTTTAATAGGATTAGGTCTGAATCCCAACATGTGCTACCTGATATTATACGCTAAGCCTTATGAATTTCACAGTTAGAAATTAAAATTAAATCAATGTCATTTTAATCTTAAACAGTGCTCAGGGAGCTCATTCTGGCATCACTTCCAGCAATACTCAGCCCATTGTCTGTCGCCTAATCATTTCTGCTGCTAAAGTGCTTTTTGGGGCCAGTAGACCTGAGTGCCACCAGAACTACATTTGGCAGTGCTAACAGGATCTTTTGGTGCCAGGGCTCAAACCTGGAGTTTAGTACATGCAAGGCATGTGCTCTAACCTTTTGAGCCATCTCTCCAGTGCCTAAATCTATAATTCCTAAAGAATCTGCAGTTTCGGGGCTGGAGAGATAGCACAGCGGGTAGGGCGTTTGCCTTGCACGCGGCCGACCCGGGTTCAAATCCCAGCATCCCATATGGTCCCCTGAGCACGGCCAGGGGTAATTCCTGAGTGCAGAGCCAGGAGTAACCCCTGTGCATCGCCAGGTGTGACCCAAAAAGCAAAAAAAAAAAAAAAAAAAAAAAAGAATCTGCAGTTTCTTAGGAGAAAAGGACAAGTCAGGAAAGCAGAAATTATGATCTGTTTTGTTTTCCCTGGTACACTCAGTGCCTGACACATAATAAGAATTTCAATAAATAATTATCACCAAATAAAGCCTGATAAGCTCCATTATGACTTATGTCTTTTTTGAATTTTAAAGCATGGCAAAATGCCTGCCATAAAAAGGAGGGTGAAAGGAACGAAGGAGTTGAGGTTTTCTATCATTCTAAGTTTGTCCAATTTGAAAAGGACAACAGAACCAAGGGACTCTCAATATTGTTATTCAGGATTTCAACACTGTTCACAGAACCATTTAATTTTTTTTTTTTTTGCTTTTTTTGGGTCACACCCGGCAATGCACAGGGGTCACTCCTGGTTCATGCACTCAGGAATTACCCCTGGCAGTGCTCAGGGGAACATATGGGATGCTGGGATTCGAACCCTGGTTGGCCGCGTGCAAGACAAACGCCCTACCCGCTGTGCTATCACTCCAGCCCCAGAACCATTTAATTTTTTAACCTCTCATTTAACTCAGTCCCTTGACCACTTATTCATTTAAAAATTTGCTTAAATAAAAAAAAATAAATAAAATAAAAATTTGCTTAAGAGGGTGTATCTTACATGAATTGTTCTCTCACAAAATAACGATAAAGACATCAATAGAAAATTGTGCAGATGGATAGGCTTATGCCAGTGTTTCCCAAAATGGGAGAAACTACCACGTGGTGAGTGGGGAAGGTGCAGGAAAGATCCAGTTGCACTTGCATTCAATCTTTCTGGAGTGGACCACTTTCTCTTTGTTTGCTTAAATAAGGTAATTTCCAAGGTGGGTCAATTGGTGGGTTAAATAAATTGGGGAGAGATTTTGGTAATGGTATCATGGTTATAAGTGTCAAGCTCATCAAATCACACACTAACACATAGTTTTGTGTGTGCCAAAAATGCTTATATTGAGAAGAAAGGAATAATTTATTATTAAGTATTAGTTCAGATAATAGTGATGGTCTTTTCATTATGGTCAAAATAAGAGCTGACAAAATCTAGAATGCTCAGTTTGAGGTTGATAAGTCTACCCTTGTGTCCTTGCTTTATCTTTGGATTACATTCCCCATCACTCTAGCTTCCAGCACTTGCCCTGTGCACTCAGGAATTTGGGCCATTGGCAGCTGTGAGCATTTTTATTTGTGGTAAGCTTACCTTGCTTCAATCCTTTTTTTTTTATCTCAGCTCAGAACAACATAATGAAAGGCCCCAAGGGGAATAACAAATCTCAGATATCCTTTCCCTTGTTTAACTTTTCTGAAATATTTTCCTTGGCAGAGTCTTAGACCAAATCTTCTCAGGGCATTTTCTTTACCCCTTGTCCTTTTTCCAGACCTTCTCTTGACCAGAACCAATTTCTCTGACAGTGAAAGGAAAGGCTGACTCTTTGTTCTCCTGTGGAACTATTTGGCTCTTCTGATTCACAGCTCACCACTCATTTCTAATCACCCGCTCTTCTCTTTCTGTTTGCCTCTCATATATTTTCAGTCTTGTTTCTCCCCCAGAAAATAAACTATAAAATCATCTGCCAAGATAGCTTTGGCCTTCAGAATAAAGGTTTTAAGTGCTCTAGTGAATGGTAAGAATTCTTCAGCACTAAGAAAGTGATTTGCTCTCTGATATATAAAAAAGGTATTTTGAAAATGCCTCGATACCCTGGGAAGCCAAATTAAATAAATCCTTGAAATTCTATAAGTAGTTTTTTCTCATCTCAGGAGCATTTCTTCTTTTTCTCCTCTGTAGAGTAGTACATAATTACAAAGGTTGACTAAAGTAGTATAAATGGAACATTATGCCTTTTTTTAACTTGTATCAGAACTGTGTATCTTTTCAAAGATTTAAATAACATACTAATATTTTCTACCATAAGTAATACCATAAGTGTTATATATATAAAGTCTTGATCATGACTCATGATCAAGACTTTTTTTCTAATTTCTTACACCTGTCACCTGAAGGTGTGTAGTTATTTATTCAGTAGACATTAAATGCCTACTATGTGCTGTAAAAAAGTTTTAAATACACTGAGCAGTGAACATGGAAGCATTCCTCTGCATTGTTTACCTGGATTTGTAAAATTGTAAATTGATTAAACGAGAATCACCTATGAATATTTTTCCACTATAAATCACTGCTGATTTAACCCTAAGTTTTTCTATTTTCCTTAATAAGCCTAAAGAGCCTACTTGGTGAAAAAGGGGGAAAAATTCATATACATACTCCTTAATGTATCAGTGGAGAAATTTCCATGGCTGGAAGGTTCTTGCTCTATGACATGAAAGAAACTACAAAGTAGAGCTAGACTTACAAAAAGCCCATTTATTTTTCCTTACACTCAAGTGGAAGAAACACCTCAGACCATCCACTAAGGGGTTTTTGGTTTCGTTGATTTTTAAAATGTTTGTGTTTTGGTTCATTGTTTGTTTCTGTGCCACATACTCCTGACTTTGTGTTCATAAATTATTCCTGGAGGTGCTCAGAGGACCATATCTTATGCTGGGGATTGAACCCTGTGTTGCCCATCTACAAGAAAAATGCCTTATAAGCTCTCTAGTCCCCAGCAACGAGTTTTTATAGCATTCCAGTTGTGGGTGAATACAGCTTTTGAGGTAGGCAAGGCAAATGCCCTACCCTCTGCACTATCACTCCAGCAGGCTGAGCCTCATCCTAACAAAATAAACCAGGAGAGCAGATACTAGAAAAGCTTCCACGTGGTTTTCCTACTCTCTAGGGGAGATAAAGGACAGGGATCAGGAAAGGCTTTTGTTTCCTTGGCCTCCACCTGGTCAATGCAACCCAGAAGCTGAGCATGACTGGAGTCACATTTCACACCTGAAAAGGACTTTATAAATGACAAGGGAAAGCATTGTGGTTTAAAATAAAGCAGTGATGGTTTAAAATAAAAGCAGTGTGGTTTAAAATAAAACAGAAAATGACCTTCGCTGTCCCTTTTGATCTTTTTCATCCTGAAATCTATGTTGTCGGATACCAGGATGGCCACTCCAGCTTTTTTAAGGGGGTTGTTTGCTTGGAGGATTGTTTTCCATCCTTTGACTTTGAGTCTATGTTTACTCTGTTTGTTCAGGTGTGTTTCTTGCAGGCAACAGAATGTTGGGTTTAATTTCCGGATCCATTTAGCCACTCTGTGTCTCTTGATAGGTGCATTTAGGCCATTGACATTGAGAGAGATTATTGTGATGTGGTTTTGTGTCATCTTTCTGTGGGATTTGTTGTTCTTATGGGGCTCCTCCTTGTCTTACAGTAGCCCCTTTAGACCTTCTTTCAAGATTGGTTTTGAGTCTATGAAGGACCTGAGCTGTTGTTTATCCGAGAAGTAGTGTATGGTTCCTTCGAGTTTGAGTGAGAGTTTAGCCGGATAAAGTATTCTTGGTGAGGCATTCATTTCGTTGAGTTTTTTCCCTATGTCCCACCATTGTCTTCGGGCTCGGAGGGTTTCTTCTGACAGATCGGCCGTAAATCTGAGGGGTGCTCCTTTGTATGTGATTTCCTTCCTTGACCTTGCTGCTTGCAGAATTGTGTCTCTATCCATGGTATCCGTCATTCTGACTATGATATGCCTTGGGGTCTTTTTATTCGGGTCTCTTTTTGCTGGTACTCTTCGGACTCCTTGGATCTGGATGCCTGCCTTGTCCAGCTCTGGGAATTTCTTAGCAATGATATCTTTGACTGTGTTTTTTTCATTGGGGTTGCTTCCCTGCGGTTCTGGTACTCCAATGATTCTTATGTTGTTCCTCTTGAAGTCATCTCCCAGGGCTCTGATTCGCTCTATAGCCATTTTGAGGTCTTTGGCCATGATTTGTTGTTGTCTATAAGCTTTCTGAAGCTCATCTTCCAGATCACTGATTCTGTCTTCGGCTGTAGTCATTTTACTGTTGAGGGCATCTAGTGATATTTTTATTTCATCTACCGATTGCTTTATTTGTGAGACTTCCGTTCGAAGGTTTGAAATTTCTGCTCTCATTTCTGCTCTCATTTCTTCCTGTATTTTCTTGGTAGACCGTTCCAGCGCTTCATTCATCTCCTCTCTTAATTTATTGGATGTCTGTTCCATATTTGCTTGGAGTAGGTCGACTCTCCTCCAGATTTCCTCTCTGAATTGTTTATCTGAGAGGTCGTAGATGTGAGAAGTCCCTGTTGAGGTTTCTGGTATCTTTTCTTCCCCCTCTCTTCTCGGAGGGGATTTTCGCTGCTTCTTCATATTGTTACGGAAGTATAGAGTTGGAGCTTTGTAGTTATTTATTCCTTTTTCTTCTTGTGGAAAGAAGGTTTTCTGATCGTGCTAAACTTCCCTTATTAACTGACAGCTTTTATAGTGTCAGACTAAGCTAATGGCTATTTTGCGTGTTTGAGATCGCAAAAGTGAATTTTCAAAAAAATACAAGTACCGAGTGAGCTGAGGTAACAATGAATAACTGCGGCCGCGTTAGCGTTGGCCGCTCTGAGAGGAGGCCACGCCCACTTTTAGACCACGCCCACTAACATACGGGACACGCCCCCAGTGTCTTCCTGCGAGGGCGGGCCGCAGTTAGGGGGCCCGGGGAGGAGCCGGGGCGCAGAGGACACGGGCTGGGGCGGCTGGAAGGAAAGGCAGAGCCGTAGACCAATGGAACAGGGTGGAATATCCCTACACACAACCCCAAATGTATGATCATCTAATCTTTGATAAGGGAGCAAGAGATGTGAAGTGGAGCAAAGAAAGCCTCTTTAACAAATGGTGCTGGCACAACTGGACAACCACATGCAAAAAAATGGGTTTAGACCTTGACCTGACACCATGCACAAAAGTCAGATCAAAATGGATTAAAGACCTCAACATTAGACCACAAACCATAAGGTACATTGAAGACAAGGTCGGCAAAACCCTCCTCGATATTGAAGATAAAGGTATCTTCAAAGGTGACACGGAACTAAGCAATCTAGTAAAAACAGAGATCAACAAATGGGACTACATTAAACTAAAAAGCTTCTGCACCGCAAGAGATACAGTGACCAGAATACAAAGACTATCCACAGAATGGGAAAGGATATTTACACAATACCCATCAGATAAGGGGTTGATATCAATGGTATATAAAGCACTGGTTGAACTCTACAAGAAGAAAACATCCAACCCCATCAAAAAATGGGGCGAAGAAATGAACAGAAACTTTACCAAGGAAGAAATACGAATGGCCAAAAGGCACATGAAAAAGTGCTCTGCATCACTAATCATCAGAGAGATGCAGATCAAAACAACCATGAGATACCACCTCACACCACAGAGATTAGCACACATCCAAAAGAACAAAAGCAACCGCTGTTGGAGAGGATGTGGAGAGAAAGGGACCCTTCTTCACTGCTGGTGGGAATGCCGACTGGTTCAGCCCTTCTGGAAAACAATTTGGACGATTCTCAAAAAATTAGATATTGAATTCCCATTTGACCCAGCAATACCACTGCTGGGAATATATCCCAGAGAGGCAAAAAAGTACAATCGAAACAACATCTGCACATGTATTTTCATTGCAGCACTGTTTACAATAGCCAGAATCTGGAAAAAACCCGAATGCCCCAAAACGGATGACTGGTTGAGGAAACTTTGGTACATCTATACAATGGAATACTATGCAGCTGTTAGAAAAAAGGAGGTCAAGAATTTTGTAGTCAAGTGGATGGGCATGAAAAGTTTCATGCTGAGTGAAAGTCAGAAAGAGAGAGACAGACATAGAAAGACTGCACTCATCTATGGTATATAGAATATCAGAGTGGGAGACTAATACCCAAGAACTGTAGAAATAAGTACCAGGAGGTTGACCCCATGGCTTTGAGGCTGGCCTCACGTTCCGGCGAAAGGGCAACTCAGAGAAGCGATCACCAACTACATTGTAGTCGAAGGCCATGCGGGGGAAGGGAGTTGCGGGCTGAATGAGGGTTAGAGACTGAGCACAGCGGCCACTCAACACCTTTATTGCAAACCACAACAGCTAATTAGAGAGAGAGAACAGAAGGGAATGCCTTGCCACAGTGGCAGGGTGGGTTGGGGGGGAGATGGGATTGGGGAGGGTGGGAGGGACGCTGGGTTTACGGGTGGTGGAGAATGGGCACTGGTGAAGGAATGGGTTCCCGAACTTTGTATGAGGGAAGTATAAGCACAAAAGTGTATAAATCTGTAACTGTACCCTCACGGTGATTCTCTAATTAAAAATAAATAAATTATTAAAATAAATAAATAAATAAATAAAATAAAGCAGTGATAACACCGACAGTTTTCTTTCACAACCCACAGAGATTGCTGGCTTCTGTGGCAAATAGTCCAAAGATGCTGTTTCATTGCACTTTCTACTCTAATTGCTTCTCTTTACTCTAATAGGAGGAAGAATCTTTTTTATATGGTCACATGTTCTATCAACACAGTTTTCAAGGGGTTAAGAAAGTGACTCCCAATATTTTTTGCAGTTAGACTCACCTGGGTAGTTTTAAAACACTAAATTATTAGAGTTTTACTTTGTAAAATTAGTCTGCACATCTCTATTCCCAGCTTAGGTTTTGGTGACACATACTTAGCTACTGTTGTTATTTAGATAAAAATGTTTTTAGAATAACTTTTAGATTTTTTTCTTTTTGGGTCACATCCAGCGATGTTCAGGGGTTACTCCTGGCTCTGCACTCAGGAGTTACTCCTGGCGGTGCTCAGGGGTCCATATGGGATGCTGGGGATCGAACCAAGGTCGGCCGCCTGCAAGGCAAACGCCCTACCCACTGTGCTATTGCTCCGGCCCCAATAACTTTTAGATTTGTAAAATGTTGCAGAGATAACGCAAAGTTCCCAGTATACTCTTGCCCCAATTTCTCTTTCTTTTCATTATCATCTTTACATGATAGTGAAACATTTGTATAAAAACTGGGAAACCTTCCCTGGGACATTATTATTACTATCATTATTTACAATCCAAACTACATTCAGGTTTCACCAACATTTTCATTACGTTCTTTTTCTCTGCCATGATCTAGCCTGTGCTACCGCGGTGTATGTGATCTTTTGCCTCTCATCTCTGCTCTGTAAATTTCTTAGTTTCTCTCGTTGCTTTCCTCAACAGCCTTGGGGATTAATAGTAGGTGTTTTGTAAAATACTCTCCAATTTGTGTTTTGATGTCTGACTTTTTTCCACACAACTAGGCAGAAATTGAGTTTATAAAAAAATCTACCACACAGGTGAGGTGTCTTTCTTGTTACAGAAAAACATCCAGGAGAGCCTCTTGAGATTACAATCAGTGTTAACTTGTATCACTTAGTTAAAGTAGTACTTTCTAGCTTCCAGCATTATGGAGTTACTCTTCTTCCCCTTCTCTACTGTATTCTTTGGAAAGGTTTCGTAAAATTTCATCTAGCCACAAATAAGGAAATAATTATACTAAACCTTCTGAGAAGGGAAATATTGTGTAAACTATTTTCAACTATTCTATAAGAAAAAGTATCTTTTACTCCATTTATTAATTTATCTATATAATTATATCAGAAGGAACTCTTGTTATATTAATTTTATACTTTGGGCTATAATCTAATATGATGTTTATTTTATTGCACAAATATTTCCAGCTCTGACTATTGGAAGTTCTTCCACTTTGCTACCTATGTCCCTTTACAATATTTATTGTGTAATGTTCCTGTCACAGTCCCAGAACCATTTTTCCCAAGAAGATCTAATTTCTTTTATTGGAGAATGATAATTAGGAACCAAGATCTATGAACTAAGCATATATTGCTATAGAAGTGTTATTTCTTTCAGATTTGTATATAATTACATACTTTTAAATTAAAACTTTAAATTTAAATAATTTGTGTTATATAAATGATGGGCTGGAGCGATAGCACAGCGGGTAGGGCATTTGCCTTGCTCACAGCTGACCTGGGTTCGATTCCTCTGCCCCTCTCAGAGAGCCCGGCAAGCTACCCAGAGTACCTCACCCGCCCGGCAGAGCCTGGCAAGCTACACGTGGCATATCCGGTATGCCAAAAACTAACAAGTCTCACAATGGAGACATTACTGGTGCCCACTGGAGCAAATCAATGAGCAACAGGATGACAGTGATATAATGATACAGTGATATAAATGATGCACATTATGTGATATAAAACCTGCATATGTTTACTTTTTAAGTAATAAATTATGGGAGGTCAGAGAGCTAGTACAGGGTTTTACCTTTATGTGGCTATCTGCATGGCTAGACTCAAGGCACAGCATTTGGTCAAGCACTGAACACTGCCCAGCGTGGCCCAAAAGCCACAGAAAAATATATACATATATTTTTTAAGCTAAAATTTTCAGGAACCTCCAAATCATCTCTTGATCAACGATTCTTTCCCAAAGATCTATAGTCACGTAGAGAGAGTCATTGGGTTATTAATGTATAGTCACGTAGAGAGAGTCATTGGGTTATTAATTAGCACAGAAGGGTGGGATCTCTTGCCTTTTTCTTTGTTTGCTTCCAGCACACTAAAGTGGGAATGACAAGCTCCTTCAAGTGGAAGAGGTATGGATAAGTTCATTCTTACTGTATATGTTTCTCTTCTGGCACCAGTTTGATAGGAAAAGAATTATTAATCTATTGAGTCTGTCTGTATCGAAGGCTGGAAATTCTCTGGTGAAAAAGAATGGGTTTGAGATTGGGCTTCTATCATTCTGGTGGGCTTTCTTTTCCTACTCCTACATAATTTAAAAAATATTCTCCATGTTCAGAGACATAGTTACAACAGGCGGGGCACTTGCCTTGCATGTTTCAAAGTAAGGGTTCAATCCCTGGGACCCCATATGACATCCTGAGCCCCACCAGTAGAGATCCCTGATCACTGCCAAGTGTGGCCCATAAAAAAACAACAAAGAGGGGGCTGGAGCAGTAGTACAGCAGTTAGGGTGCTTCCAATTGCACGTTTGATCCTCAGCATCTCCCCCAAGCACCACCAGAAATAATTCCTGAATGAGTGCACAGCCAGGAGTAACCCCTGAGCATTGCTGGATGTGGCCCAAAAGGAAGGTAGGTTGGTTCTACCAAATACATTGCAAAGTGAATAACTAGTCTGTTAAGCAGTGACTTGTCAACTAATGTTACTCTGCCTCTCCATTTTGCTTTGTGTCCTGTGTACATAATACATATTTTCAGACTCTTGGAAAAGAGTCATTGAGCAATGAAGAGACTTGTAAACTCTTGGAAATCCTATTCTAAAAGTGTATCATTGATTTACTTGAGCGGGCACCAGTAATGTTTCCATTGTGAGACTTGTTGTTACTGTTTTTGGCATATCAAATATGCCATGGGTAGCTTGCCAGGCTCTGCCGTGTAGGCGGGATACTCTTAGTAGCTTGTCCCGCTGAGAGGGATGGAGGAATCGAACCCGGGTCAGCTGCATGCAAGGCAAACACCCTACCCGCTGTGCTATAGCTCCAGTCCTAAAAGGATATAATTTCTTTAAAAACTAAAGCTATGCAGGTTTTGTATGCATCATCTATATTATACAAGTTATATATCTAAATTTAAGTTACACTTAATATTAAAGCACTACATAGATATTAAAAACAAAATTTCTGCAATGTAGAACAATGTAGATTAGTTTTAAAAGCTCAAATCATGCAGAGAAGCCTAAAATGTAAATTGCTTTTTTCCTACATTCAAATTCATGTTTCCCAAAGGCAGCTACTGTAATTCATGGTTTTTAGATCTATCTAGCATTAACTATTATATGTTTAATATACTTTTCTCTTTAAATGTTTAGAAATCTTTGGGTTTTTTCACTTAAAAGGATGAGAAATTTAAAACATTTAGATACTAGCCATTTATCTAGCCTTATTTTTCTACAGTATATATAACATTTCATGATCACGTTATAATTACCTTATTTTATAATTGTAGCTTTGTGTTTGTGCTGCTATAGCTCTAATGTCAACTTTTCTGTTTACTTGTTTTGTTTCTGCTGTTTTCTCCAAATATCAAGTGCTCTTTGGCTCTCAGGATTTCCTTGTGATCTAAGAGATAGGTGTCAGGATGATTTTCTATACATAAAGCTGGGCTAATTTGGTTGCAGCCTACTCTGTGTAGTTCAAACTAAATGAGCCATTCACTGGGAGAATTCAGAGTGATATACAGAATTGAAAATTTTTTTTTAAAATGCCTTTTTATGTTCTGGTCACCACTTTGACAGGATTCCATTAATTTCATTTTGTGTCTTTTTAAAAAGCATATCCCTTTCTCTAATTTTTAGCAAAGATAACAATTATTAATCCTGGGTCTAAGAATAATTCCTAATAGGATATTCTTATAATACATTATGATCTTCCCTTAAGAAATATTTTCATTAGTATACCCGTTAAAGTGTTTTCATTTTCTTTGACTTTAATGTAGTGTTCTTTATTTTAACCAAAGACCACCAAAATTTCTTCTTTCCTCTCCTGAAGCTGTTTTCATCTCCTCCTTTCAAAATTCTACTAATTAGTGCTTACAAGCACTGTTGCACTGTCATCCCGTTGTTCATCGATTTGCTCGAGCAGGCACCAGTAACGTCTTCATTGTGAGACTTGTTACTGTTTTTGGCATATTAATATGCCACAGGTAACTTGCCAGGCTCTGCCGTGCGGGCGGGATACTGTTCTACTGTTCATAGCTTGCTGGACTCTCTGAGAGGGACAGAGGAATCAAACCTGGGTCAGCCTCATGCAAGGCAAATGCCCTACCGGCAATTTACAAGCAATTAAAATAATTTTGTTGACCTGAGAAAAATGAAAATCTTTTATTTGCTTTTTAATTTTTTTATTTTATAAGGTAGTTCACAATATTTGATTACATTTAATATTCAAACACCAATCCCACCACCATTACACCTTCCCACCACCAAATTTGGGATGTTTCCATCCCAAGCCCCAATCCTTGTCCCAAAGCACAACCGAAATAATTTATTTTGTATTGTCTGTTATGAAAAACCACTGAAAATACTACAAATAAAGTATCCATAGAGGAAACTTCGAAGATTTTTCTATTTTGACAGGGGCCATTAAGACATTCTTTAGGATATCACTAACATGACATCCTGAACTTTCATATATGTATCTGAAAATATGTATATATTCATGTATATATATTTCCCTCTATGATTTGTTGCCTTCTATTTGAACCCCATCAAATGTAGTGTAGTATTTATGGAGAATGGGTAGGGAATGTCTTATGATGTGCAGCCATGTGGTCCAGGAATACATTCACTCATACACGAGGCTCAGCCTGAGCATGTGGGGAGTGGCCTTGAGCACAGAGGCGTTTGGTTCTGGAGGTTTTGGGCTGCCAAAGCTGGGTCCCATGGGGTGGGAGGGCTCTCACCCGGCCCCCTTTAGGGTGCCCCGAGTGAAACAGCCTGGTGCGGTGGCATGGCTATGGCCAAAAAATGAAAATCTTTTAAATGAAATTTAGACCTAAGGAATACTAATTTACCCTGAATAGTGTATTTCAGCATAAGTTTATTTGTATTTGAAAAACCTCAAAGCTTTATATTTTGTAATATCTGTATTAAAAGTTGTAAGATTTATTAATAAAGTTTTGATAGGAAAAATCTATATCAAATCATTATATATATACTAAAAATATTAAATCTTTTGCCCAATGTGGCAAAAGGTAATAGTATATATAACAGAAGTGAGTGGGGGAAGTGGGTGAATGAAACAGACTAGTAAAGATATTTCTATATATAACAGAACTGAGTGGGGGAAGTGGGTGAATGAAACAGACTAGTAAAGTTATTTCTAGTCTGGTAATAGGATTATTACCAGAAATTTTAACAATTATCTAGTACCACAAGAAAAATAATTTTTAAATGAACATAAAGTTAAAAAAGAAAAGATACTAGAATGACAAATGAAAAAGTATATTCACCTTCACTGGAAATCAGATGTAACTTGTAACAAAGTTAATAATACTCTATTTTTCACCCATTAGTCAAAAAATAGCAAAGTTTAATACTGATTAAGCATTATATTGAATAGGAAAATTAGGTGTTTATTGCTAATGAATATTAAGTTCATTGTAGGATAACATGGGGTTTGTCCTTTTAGCCTTGCCTTAGGGAACATAGTTTACCCTAAAGCAATGTCCTTTCTGTATGGACACAAGAAGATAATATTGTGCTTGTAACTTGGGAGTTGATTGACTCCAATAATATTTACTCCTGCGCCATCTGCTTTCTTAACTCAATTGTCCTCAGTTTCTAGCACCCCAAAAGCAGGGTCCCGACGAGGGACAGGACGGATCCAGGGCAAGCGGTGAGTTATGTGCTACCCTGGTATCGAGATGGGCCAGGCCAAAGTGCCACAATACTCAACTATAAGTTGAGGGCATGATCATGGACAATGCTGTCATGATCCAAAGGTAACGACGAGACTAGGACCCTGCTGGGGTTAGGAAGACTAACCTGGCCTGAGGACTGTATAGTGAGATGTCCTCAGGAAGAGCCAAACTTTATATCTCTTACTGTGCTCATACAGAATGACATTGCTAGAAATATTAGAAATATTAGAAGTAGATTTACTGTAACTATTTAAGCAGATTACTAGCTCACACCCTGACACACCCTTGTTTGGAATCACTCCCTTGAGTGCATCTCCTTAGATGAGATTTCCTTAGATGAGATTTTGTTAATCCCTCAAGAAATGTTCTTACTCTTCTTTGTTGATTTGTTGATGTTAAACCCATCTTTGTGCCACCACCCTATGTAATTTGCTATATAAACTAAGACTGTGGGGCAAAGGGGGGCCAGACTCAGAAGAAGCAGAGAGAGAGAACGAAATAAACTGATCGAGCAACCAGTTTGGCCTTCTTCCTTCCGTTGCCTTCCCTTAACCGAGAGCACACACAGCGGTTCCGGAGCACCGGACGCGGGCAGTGAGACAGAGCCGCCCAGAGAGCCCGAGAGTACACGCGCCTGTCGGCGTGCTTTAGTTTTTTACAGTTCATAGTGTTACTTTGAGGAAAATTTTGTTCCAAAATTTTATGTATACTTTAAAAGAAGAGGTATTCTGCTGCTTTTGATGGAAAGCTTTGCAAATTCATTTTTCATCATATAAAGTTATTGTTTCTCTGCTGACATTCTGTTCTGGTAATCTATTCACTACTATTTTTGTGTCACTGTTAATGTCTACCTTTAGTTCTGTTAATAATTTCTTTATGCAGATGTAAGGTGCATATGTTAAAAAGTGTCAAGTCTTCCTCGTGTGTGTGTGCTGGGGGAAATCCCTTGGTGTCAAGGCCACACCGGGCAGTGCTCAAGGCTTACTCTGGGATCTGAGTTCTAAATCGTTCCTGGCAGGCTCCAGAGACTATATGGAGTGCTCAGGCTAGAACACATGGGTTGGGTCCAAGGCAAGAGCCCTACCTGCTAAACTATTGCTCCAATCCCAAGACATTTTTGTAATTGATCATGCTGTTACGTCTACTATTGTCTCATTCTTTATTTTGACTATAAGTCAGAAACACGTATAGCAGTCCCTGCCTTTAATTTTTTCCATTGACACTGATAGCCCTCCCCCTTTTGAATCTGTTTTTTATTGTTTTGGGGCCACACCTGGTGGTGTTCATTGCCTACTCTCTGCTCTGTGCTCAGAGGTCACTCCAAGGGCCATATACATTGCTGGGGATCTAACTCTGGTCAATTGCATGCAAGGCAAACACCTTACCCACTGTACTATCTCTCCAACTCTTAGTCTGTTTCCTTATAGCTTAAATCTATCTTTTGCAAGCAGCATATATTTAATTTTTTTCCTTTGGGGCCACACCTAGCAATGCTCAGAGGTTACTCCTGGATCTGCACTCAGGAATTACTCCTGACTGCAGAGAGGACCAAATGGGATGCTGGGGTTCGAATCCAGGTAGGCTGTATGCAAGGCAAGGGCTATACTATCACTCTGGCCCCTATTAGATTTTGTCTTTAAACTCATCCTTTGTCCTTTTGATTGCTGAGTTCACTGATTATTCACATGTAGGGCTTCTACTGCTGTTCTGTGTTTTTGTCTTCTGGCTTTGCCCAGTCATTGCTTTATTTAAATGTTTTGTGAATTTTGTTTCCTTAGATTCAGATAGAAGAGGTTTTTTTTTCTTTACATTTTTTTGTTAAGGGAAGTTTAGTGGTAGTAAAGACTTTTATCTCATAAAAAAATAATTTTCTTTAACTTTTATTTCATTATCATATCTGAGGAATTTTTCCTTTTTAAAACTAAAACAAAAGGTTTTGACTTTTTGGGTCATATCTGGCCATGCTCAGGGTTTACTTCTGGCTCTGTATTCAGGAATTACACGTGGTGGTGCTCGGTGGATCATATGAAACGGGGGGATCAAACCCAGGTCAGCAGCATGCAAGGCAAACATGCTACCCACTATACTGTTATTCCAGCCCCTTAAAAATATATTATGTATTGAAGTGCCATGAATTACACAGTTATTGATGATTTTCAGGTGTACAGTGTGCCAGTTCCTTTACCAGTGACCACTTTCCTATCCCAATATCCACTTTATCTTCCGTCCCCCAGCCTGACTCTTTGGCAGGCACTTTTTTCCTTTTCTTTTTACCTCCACTCTACCCTGCCCCTGCCCACCTTTAAGGAACTGTGGTTTACAGTTACTGTAAAGGTACCATGCATGTCATTGTTACTGCCTTTAAGAACTTAGTCATGGGTCCAGAGTGACAACTTCCCTCTATCATTGTCACAGTGGCCCATTCACTGACCTTTCTCTCCCCACCACCCCCTCCCCACAGTGGCAAACTTCCTACTAAGGAACTCCTAAGGGTCTTCTACTCTTTGTTTCTATTGCGTATGGGTGTTAGTTATTTCTCTATCACATTTCTTTATATCCACCATGTGAATGAGACCATTGTGTCTGATGCTTTCACTCTGACTCACTTCATTTATCATGATATTCTCTAGATCCATCCAAGTATAAGCAAGTTTTGTAGGACACAATACTCTTCACAGTAAGTTTTCTTGACTATTTTGAAGGTCATTGTCTCTCTCTCCTGGCTTATAGATTAATGCTAATTTGATGACAATATCTTTATTACTTGCTTGCCCTTTCCCCCAGCTGCCTTTAATTTTTTTTTATATCTAGAACATTTAATGTATAATATGCATCTTGATGCAGGTAGGTCTCTATAATTAGGTAAGCTATGTCCTGCTTGACTCATGTATGTTTATTTAGTTTTTAGGTTTGGAAAACTTTCAGCTATTCTTTCTTTTTTTTTTTTTTTTTTTTTTTTTTGCTTTTTGGGTCATACCCAGCGATGCTCAGGGATTACTCCTGGCTCTGCACTCAGGAATCACCCCTGGCGGTGCTCGGGGGACCATATGGGATGCTGGGAATCGAACCCGGGTCGGCCGCGTACAAGGCAAATGCCCTACCCGATGTGCTATCACTCCAGCCCCTCAGCTATTATTTCTTTGAATACACTTTGTTACCACCCCTTCTCTTCCCTAGCTAGGATACTCATTATTTTCGTTGTTCTCATCCTTATCTTTGAACTTGGATTCCAGAGAGTTGTTATTTTCTGCTTATAATGTCATATTACCTAGTGGTATCAAGTGACTTGAAGTTGTACTTTACTGTGTTCTCACTGGCAATCTGGGTCAGAACCTTAAAACTTATCTTCTATTCTTCTATTTTTCAGCTGGTAGCACTCTGACTTTATTTTTTGATTCTTGCTCTTTTGTACTTAAGTTCTTTAGCAGTAGTTATGTCAGTGTGATGGGGTAAATAATGGGCCCTCAGTTATACTTGTTGTGAATACGCTTTCTCGGAGAGCTCTCTGGACAATGTTGCTAACTCCTTTCTGGGATCCCAGATCTGAGATTCACCATTCTATTCATTGTCAGTGCACGTAACAGTGTCTGTGCAGTTCCTCCAAGTAGAAGATGATGTTATCCCGGTGTTTTCTATGTTATCCACCTTGCCAGGGTTCCAATCCAGGTGAATCACCCCTGCCATCTTGCCTTGTCCTTTACTTGAGCCTGGGAACTTTGCCTCCATGCTGTCTCTACTCTTCCTCTTCGGGGTCCTTGACTGGGCTTACAGCACTACTTTCTCCACCTTCTCTTCACCCAGATCGTGACCTCCATGCATTTCTCTCCACTTACACCTCTCACTCATGACCTATATAATAGTGCCTTCTATGTCTGTCCCCCTCTTTCCGACTCATTTCACTAGCATGATACTCTCCATATCTATCCACTTATAAGCAAATTTCATGACTTCATCTGTCCTAACAGCTGCACAGTATTCATCTTTTCTTGGGCACTCGGGTTGTTTCCATAGTCTGGCAATTGTGAACAGTACTGCAATGAACATAAAGGTACAAATGTCATTGCATCCTCAGTATATATTCCCAGAAGTGGTATTGCAGGGTCATATGGAAGTACAATTTCTAGTTTTGAAGGAACGTCCAAATTCTTTTCCAAAAAGGCTGGACCAGTGGGCATTCCCACCAATAGTGAAAGAGCATCCTTTTTCTCCCACATCCATGCCAGCACTGGTTACTTTTATTCTTTTGAATGTGTGCCAATCTCTGTGGTGTGAGATAATATCTCATTGTTGTTTTGATCAGCATCTCCTTGATTATTAGCGATGTGGAGCATTTTTCATGTGCCTTTTGGCCATTTGTATTTCTTTCTTGAGGAAGCTTCTGTTCATTTCTTCTCCCCATTTTTTGATGAAGTTGGGTTTTTTTCTTGTACAATTTTACTAGTGTCTTGTATATCCTGAATATTAATACCTTATCGGATGGATCACTGTCACTGTCACTGTTACCCTGTTGTTCATCGATTTTCTAGAGTGGGTACAAGTAACGTCTCCATTGTGAGACTTCTTGTTACTGTTTTCATTGGGTAAATATTCTTTCCCATTCTGTGGACTCTCTCTGTATTTTGGTCACTGTTTCTTTTGAAGTGCAGAAGCTTCTTAGCCTGATGTAGTCCAATTTGTTTATGTTAGTTTCCACTTGCTGATCAGTGGTGTTTCATCCTTAAAGATGCTTTTAGCTTCAATGTCATGGAGGGTTCTGCCTATATTTTCCTCTATGTACTTTATAGATTCATGTCTGATATTGAGGTCGTTAATCTACTTTGTGATAAGCTGAACTTGAAGAGACTTTACCAAATAGAGCTATTTGTTTGTTAGTGTATGCATGTGTATCTGTAGTTGTCATTAGGAGCCATGTTAAGGCACAGAAATTTCAAAATTCATTTATATTCTAATGTATTTGAGATTATGGACATAAAATTTCTTTGGAAGTCAGTGTAGAGAAAGAGACCCAATACCAGACTTGTGGAAACCCAAATACCAGATTAAAAACCCAAACCCAACACCAAAGATCATGAGTCTCTGTTGAAAGTTGGAGAGGTAATATCAGAGAAGACAGGGAAAATAATCAGAAAATGTTATTATAATTTCAAGAAGATAACATAAGTTGGAATCATTATATTTAGAGGCCTAGTAGGTTGAATAGTAAATTGTTCAATACATTTCATAAAATGAGGATTAACTGTAGAAACCAACATAAATTATTGAGAGGAGAGGTTAGCTTTCTAGGATGTGAATGAGTTGAAATTGTTTAAATGAATCAGAAAGGTTTCAGTTCCTTTATTTCTACTTCTGGTAGTTCTACCTGAAATGTATAACCTCCATAATTGGTTAAGTATGTATACCTTTTATTATTCATTTGTTCCCTTTTTTAAATGATATTTTATGAGTCAAGCTTTTTTTGCAGATTCCTGAACCTATTCTATTGAATGTAAGTAGAAAGGGATTATTATGAATATTACATGGATGACAGTGACACTGCTGACAAAAAAGATAAAAATTTGTTTCCTGGAATAAATTTAAAGAATACTTATAGCTTCAGAAAGCTACTGCTTTGGCCACAATCATATATTGACAAGTTTAAGAAATATAGGGGCTGGGGATGGAGTGATAGCACAGCGGGTAGGGCATTTGCCTTCCATGCAGCCAACCCAGGTTCGATTCCCAGCATCCCATATGGTCCCCCAAGCGCCACTAGGAGTGATTCCTGAGTGCAGAGCCAGGAGTCAGTCCTGAGCATCGCTGGGTGTGACCCAAAAAGAAAAAAAAAGAAATGTAGGGGCTGATCAGGAAAAATGAATTAATAAAATTTCCATATAAATGGATTGACATGGAGAGTAACATGCTGAGTGAAAAGAGTCAAAGGGAAAGGAACAGACATAGAATGATTGAACTCATTTTTGGATATTAAAAAAAAAACATAGTATGAGTCTAATACTCAAGGACAGTAGAAACAAGGGCCAGGAGGATTGGTCCACAGTTGGAAGCCTGCCACGAGTGGTGATGCGAGGTGGGCAGCTAGAATAAAGAAGAGACCACAATGACAAAGATAATTGGAAATGATCGCTCTGGACAAGAACTGAGTATTGAAAGTAGTTAAAGGGACAAATATGATAACCTCTCAGTACCTGTATTGCAAACCCATAATGACTATAAAGGTGGGGGGAAGAGAGAAAGAGAGAGGGAAAGAGAGAGAGAGAGAAAGAAAGAGAGAGAGAGGGGCGGGGGAGGGCAGACAGTGCCCAGCTTGGGTTCTGGGGACATCACTATTAGTGGGAAATATACACTGATGAAGGGACGGGTGATGGAACGTTGTATGACTGAAACCTAGTCATAAACATCTCATGATGATCCAATAAAGGAAAAAAACCAACAAAACAGCCTTCTTATTAATATATACTTGTTAAAAACTTTTATATATTTTTGATGGAAAAATGTATTTATTATCATTATAAACTATCACACTATAATTTAAAAAGAAATGTAGGGGCTGAAGAGATAGCACAAGGATTAAGACATTTGCCTTATACACGGCTGATCCCAGTTCATTTCCAGCACTATATAAGGTCCTTCAAGCACTATTAGGAGTGATCCCTGAGCATAGAGTAAGGAGTAGGCCTTGAGCACATGAAGTGTCACTCAAACTAACAAAAATTAATAGTAAATATACATATATTCTTACCAAAAGATTTGTCCGCTTATCATTCTAATAGAAGTTTTTATTCTCCATTGTGTATCATAGTTTTATCTTTCTAAAATGTATTTATCTTGTGAAATATATCTACACATTTTTGCTTTTATGATGTATGAATATTAGAGGTGATTGCACCTTAGACTTGTTCAATATCTAATGAAATTTTTTATTAAAATTTATACTTATGCCTATCACATATATCAAATGGGCTGGAGCAATAGCACAGCAGGTAGGGCGTTTGCCTTGCATGTGGCTGATCTGGGTTGGGTTTCTCCATCCCTCTTGGAGAGCCTGCCAAGCTACCAAGAGTATCCCGCTCACACAGCAGAGCCTGGTAAGCTACCTATGGCATATTCGATATGCCAAAAACAGCAACAACAAGTCTCACAATGGAGATGTTACTGGTGCCTGCTTGAGAAAATAGATGAATAACAGGACAACAGTGCTACAGTTCTTATCAAATATACCACTGTTTATGCTTATCAAGTATATCACTATTTGATTACACCCAAATCTACTAATTTTTCTGACATAGGTAGTTGGTGCTTTTTTACAGTTCCTCTAATGAAAATATCATAACACCATTCCAAATCCCAATCAAGATGGCATACTAGATTTTTCCTTCCCTCCTAAATCCGTAGACTAAATATGTGAAAAAATGCATGACATTAGCATCAAACAAAAAGAACAATCATACCTGTGAGACAGGGAAAAGAGACTGAAGTGAGCCCTCTGAGGATCTGCTTTACTGACTAAAGGTTATTTTCATGCTGTGGTACAATAATGGATAACTCAGGCTAAATATTCTATATTCCTCAAGCTGAGAAAACAGATACTATGAGGATCCAAGAAGAGCCTAATAAAAACTCATTGGCCAGAATACTAAAAGGGATAAATACAATCAGAACCAACTAGGGATTTTCAAATGAATGCAACAGAGCACTGAGCATAGGCTTATGATAAAACTGTCCAAAGTCAGGGAATAAATTATACAAGAAAAGAAAAGTGCATAAACTTCACAGAGCATTGGGAATATTGGCTGTTAAGTGATATAATTATTTTCTTAATAAGATACATGAAATTTCTGAATTGGATACAACTTTTAATTACTCTGAAAACATATTTTGCAAATTTCTTATTCTCTAATTCCCAGAAGAACAGTTCATTGAGGTAAGAAATAACCTCTGTGTCCATGGGACTTGTCGGATGGGAGAGCTGATACATTTGTCCTTTTTCTACAATCCAGAGGTTTGAGATACTTGTGCTTTTAAGATATTACCTAACTCTTGGACACTGGTCCCTCATTCTGGGTAACTCAGAGAAGGGAACACCAAGTAAAATGTGGTCGGAGGTCATATGGGGGAAGAGTGATGCATGCCGAATTTAGAGACTGAACACAATGGCCACTCAACACCTTTATTGCAAACCACAACACCTAATCAGAGAGAGAGAACAAAAGGGAATACCCTGCCATAGTGACAGTGTGGGGTGGGGGTAGATGGGACTGGGGAGGGTGGGAGGGAAGCTGAGTTTACTGGTGGTGGAGAATGGGCACTGGTGAACGGATGGGTTCTCGAACTTTGTATGGGGGAAACATGAGCACAAAAATGTATAAATCTGTAACTGTACCCCCACGGTGATTCACTAATAAAAAATTAAAAAAAGATATTACCTAATTATCTTTGGGTAATAGGGAAAGTTCCCTAAATCAGTTACATGTAAATAATCCCGAGATCTGATCTTTAAAATACAAAGGTTTGTGTGTTATTCCAACTTTATTTAATCTGGGTATTGGTAATTTATTTCCAGAAATTTTTAGTTATGTTCCATTTTTTCCCACCAGTTTGACTGAAAACCTTATGTATGAGAAAATTGCATGTATAAACCAGAAGGTCCTTGCCTCAACTGTGGGAATTAATGATCTCTAGACTAAATGTTGTCATAGTTACACTTACTAATAGTTTCCTACAGTAATAGAGAAGTATCCAGTATCTAACAAGGCAAAAATTTTCAGTGTCTATCATCTAGCTAAATGCCAAGCAACAAGGAAAAAACAACAACAACAAAAGAACCGTAAGAAGACAATTTGAAAACTGAAATTGATGCATATATTTTTCATATTATTCAGTTTTTTACAAATGTGTTGCATATGTTCAAAAGAGAAAAATTAAATGTTCTATATATTAAAATGCTTATTGAAATTCTAGAGAATTATATATATTAAAAATATACTTGATGAAATAAAAATACCTTGTAAAAACATTTTAAAGTTGTTAGTGAGCTAAGCAAAGTATAATTTCTATAACTGTAATTAAAAATTCTGGATAAGAGAAGAGTGAGTAAAGAGAAAATATTTACAGAAATGATTGGAAATGTTCAAAAATTGAAAATCCAATATCTTCACATTCATAATGTTCAAGAAACATGAAAGAAACAATGACAGGTCATATTATAAATATCTCAAAATCAGTAAATAGAGTGAAAACACATTTACAAAGGAGAAAGATAAAGTTGACAACATATTTTTCTCAGAAACAGTATTTACGTGACAAGATACAATATTGATAACATGGTGACAGAAAAACATGGCAGTCTGAAGTTGCATATTTCAGTAGACATGTTTCAGAAACAAAGGTAACGAAGATGAGGTGTGTCATAAAAAATACGTTCTATTACAAGACATGCTGTAAGAATTATTTAAAATTCTTGGACAAAGGAAAATGATGCCAGATCTATAAAGGAATTAACAGTACCCAAAATGCTAATGTATATAAATCTTATTTTTATTTGCATCTTGAAAATATTAACTGGAGTTGTTCTAATCTTTTTTTTGCTTTTGCTTTTTGTGGCGATGCTCAGGGGTATTACTCCTGGCTCTGCACTCAGGAATTACTCATGGCGGTGTTGGGGGACCATTTGGGATGCTGGGAATCGAACCCGGGTCAGCCGCATGTAAGGCAAACACCGTACCCGCTGTGCCGCTGTGCTATCACTCCAGCCCCGGGAGTGGTTCTAATTTTTACTTTTTATTTTACTTTATTTTATTTTTCGGTCAGGAACCATGATTCACAATACTACTAATAGTGTTTGAAGCAACAATGTTCCAACTCCACAACTACCACCACTGTCAGCTTCCCTCCACTAATGTCACAAGTTCCCCTCCAACCCACCAAACCTTTTGGCAAACTCAATTTTTAAAAAAATTAGGATAGTTTGGGCCACATGTTTACAACAGTGTTAAAACTTATGGAATTGATGTACAGTTACTTCACCATCACACAAATGCTTAAGAGCCTTCATTAATGACTTTATTAAATATAGTCAATCTCCTAATTCTTGCCACCCACTCCCCTTCTTACTTGGCATTCTCAGGTTCTGTAACCCAGGGACAAGGGTTTGATATCATTTGCTACCTTCCATTCTCTCATTTCTTGATATACCACAGAGAGTGAAATCATCTTGGTTTTGCTTTTCTCCCTCTGACTTAGTTAACATGATATCCGCTGTTCCATCCAAATTACAACAAGCTGCAAGATTTCATCATTTCTTATGGGCATATCATTCAAATACACACAGATACACACATATCTCACTAATTCTTGATCCATTTAGTTATCTTTGGATATTTGAGTTGTTTCCCTCTCTTGGCTATTGTATTAATTTCTACAAAGAATAAAGTGGGTGGGTTTGTATATAGTATGTCTGTTTGTCAATTTAATGTTTTTTGTATTTGGGGAGAAGTAGCACCAAGAAATAGCATCACTAGCTCCTATGAAGGCTTTATTCTTCCATTTTTGAGAAGTCTCTATACTTATTATAGAGACTGAGTTGCATGACATATCTATCAATAGCAAATGAATGATAGATTTGTCATTTCACCACATTCCTACCAACACTGGTTGTTTCTTTTTGTATATGTTATTCTCACTACAATGAAATATCTTATTGTTATTTTTATTCTTGTACCTAATTTATGATTAACACTTTTTCATAGGCTTATTAGCTATGCATGTCTTACAAAAATGAACTGTTTTGTAGAAGTGTCATCTCTCCCTAATTTTTTATGGGGTTATTAATTTTCTTTTGTTCCTGAATTCTGTGGAGTGACTGGAGCAATAGCACAGCGGATAGGGCTTTTGCCATGCACATGGCCGACCGGGTTTGATTATTCCATCCCTCTCGAAGAGCCCGGCAAGCTACTGATAGTATCCCACCCACACGGCAGAGCCTGGCAAGCTACCTGTGGCCAAAAACAGTAACAAGTCTCATAATGGAGACGTTACTGGTGCCCGCTCGAGCAAATCGATGAGCAAAGGGATGGCAGTGCTACAGTGCTACACCCTTTATCTGATGTATTGTAATTCAAGTACGTTCTTCCATTTGGTAGGGTATCTTTTTATTTCAGGACAATACAACTGACTTTTTAAATAAGAATTTAAATTCGAGGTTTATAACAATCAGAGAAGTAAAATTTATGACAGTAATATAAGCTAAGAAGGTAAAGGGGAAAGTATACAATTGCTTGCTTAAGGAGGGTTACTTTGCATACTCTAGATATGAATCCTCTGTCTGCTGTTTTTCTCCACCATCAGAAAGAATCCTAATTGTCCTATCTGGTATGATTTTGTGGTATGAACAAAAATGAAG
This sequence comes from Sorex araneus, assembly GCF_027595985.1. Lineage (NCBI taxonomy): Eukaryota > Metazoa > Chordata > Mammalia > Eulipotyphla > Soricidae > Sorex > Sorex araneus. The sequence continues at coordinate 59,455,317 of NC_073312.1, read as the reverse complement.
AGGTCATTCCAGCCAGATCAGTCAACCTTTGCAATAGCTGAAAGGCTCCATAACCAAATCATCTCCTAACCCTTATTTTCAGAGTTCACTAGCCAAGAAATAAAGTAGTTTCTACCCCTGGGAGAGTTCTTGGGTATATGGGAGAGCATTCAGTGAGCATTTGGCTTTCCTAGATCCATTAGTCATTTTTGGAAAAGAGTTTCGCTAATGATAACAGAAAAAAGAACCATAATCTTCATGAAGAGGGAGCTGCTTAAATTCCCAGACAATATTTTTCTGTCATGATGGTTCAATTATATTTTATTTTGTTCCTCATTTTATTTTCGAACTCATATTCTTTTGAAGCTCACGCTTAGTTCTTGATCATCTAGATACCTGCCGATTCTTTAAATTATTAGAAGAAGGGATAGAATCATGATTTAGTATCAAGGTCATACTGATGAAAGCAAAAGCAAAGTAAAGCAGGTCCTAGGGGTACTGAAATGTTTATTGTAGCTAATCCCTTAGTTTAATAACTAAAATATTATTTTTCAAATATCCTTTAAAAGTTTATTGCAGATTCTGGCTATTGTGAATAGTGATGCAATGCATATTGAAATGCAGATAGCATTTCTGCTGTGTATTTTTGGGCTGCTAGGGTATATTCCCAGAAGTAGTATTTTTAGGCCATATGAATGCTTAATTTCTAGCTTTTTGCGGAATGCCCATATTGTTTTCCAAAAAGGCTGAACCAGTCAGCATTCCTACCAACGATGAAGTAGTCTCTTTATCCCTGAATCCATGTCACTACTCATTGCTCTTGTTCTTCTTTTTTTTAATGTAGGAGTACTATTATTTATTCAGCCACTGATTAAGCTGACTGAAGCAGGCATGAACTCCACATTTACTTTTTTTAAAAAATTAATTGAATATCCATAAGAGAGACCATTACAAAGCTGTTTATGATTGGGTTTCAGTCATACAGTGATCCAACACCCATCCTTCCATCAGTGTACGTTTCCCACCACCAATGTCTCCCATTTCCCTCCCACATCCCCTAATGCCTCACTCCCCACCCCAGCCTCCCTCTATTTTTGTGCATTATGGTTTGCAATACATGTACTTAAAGGTCAACATGTTTGTTCAAGGAATTCTGTATTTTTATCAGGATGATAAGACTGGAATAGCTTTCTAACTGGGTGGCAGCTTTGGGGTGTGGACATGACTGCCAAGGCTCCAAAAGTACAGGGAGGTGAGGGAAGGTAGCTCATCCCAACCCAGAGAGAACCTGGAGATTTCAATCAAAAAACCCATATACCAGAATTTTCAGCAGATTATATCTTGGTGAGGTCAGTCCTGATATGATGAAATAGGTTGGGGGCTTGGTGGTGATTTTGGATTGTGGAAGCAAGCAGCTGCTGGGGGCCCTGCATGGGTAGGCACCAGGCTGACCCACCCTCCTCCAATTTACCTCAGTCTGCTCAGCCTTACATGGATCTGAGATTAACTGTGGCTTTTGATCTCTTCAAGGGATCAAATTTATTTTATGGGTCTCTGAAGCAAGAATGAAAAATGAGCTTGTATAGCTGAGCCAGAGGTAAGGTTTGTGGGCATGACTCCCACATACCTAACTTTTGGCCATTTAATTTCTCAGGAAATCTGGTCCCAAGTTGTTGGGTCTGGCCAGAGGCACAGTGGCAATTTTGGGGTATCAGGAAGCCTGAAGCCACCATCAGGCTGCTGATGCACTCACCCCGCAGGTACAGGTTGACTTGCTGGCGGCACTGTTCTTTTTGTTCTTTTTGATGTGTGCTCTTGTTCTTTTTGATATGTGCCAGTCTCTGTGGTGTGAGATGATATCTCATTATTTTTGCTTTGCAACTCCCTGATGATTAGCGATGTAGAACATTTTTTCATATGTCTTTTGGCCATTTCTTCTTTGTATTCTTCGTATTCCTTGTATTTTTTCTTTGTGAAAGCTTCTGCTCATTTCTTCTCCCCATTTTTTGATGGGGTTTTGGATACTTTTCTTGTAAAGTTCTACCACTGCCTTATATAGCCAGAATCTGGAAGCAACCCACGTGCCCAAGAACAGATGACTGGTTGAAGAAACTATGGTATATCTACACAATGGAATACTATGCAGCTGGTAGGAAAAAATAAGTTATGAAATTTGCTTATAACTGGATGGACATGGAGAATATCCTGCTGAGTGAAATGAATCAGGAGGAGACAGAGATATAGAATGATTGGACTCATTTGTGGGATATAAAAATACCTAAGACCAATCCCCAAGGACAGTAGAAACTAGGGCTAGAAGGATTTGTTCACACCGAAAGCCAGCCTGCCTCAAGTGCTGGGGGAGAAGGCAGTTGGGATAGAGAAGGGACCACCATGACAAAAATAGTTGGAAATAACAAATCCAGATAAGAACTGCATGCTGAAAACAGGTAAAGGAAAGAATATGATAGCCTCTCATTACCTGTTGCAAGTTGCAAACCATAATGTCCCAAAGTGGGGAGAGAGAGAAAGGGAGAGAAAGGGACAGAAGAAAAGTGCCTGCCATAGAGACAGGTGGGAGGAGTATGGTGGGAGGGAAACTGGGGGCATTGGTGATAAGAAATGTACGATGGTGGAGAGATGGGTGTTGGAATACTGTGTGACTGAAACTCAGAGTTTTGTAACTCTGTAGCTCAAAATGATTCCATTTTTAAAAAGGGGGAAAGTTTATTATAGGAATACACTTTCTATTTTATCATTTTACAGGCCCTAATATTTTAATTTTTCATATTAAAATATGAATTACATTATTAAAATATGTAACTCCCATATTTTCTTATGTCATCATAGTGATTTTCATTTATAACACTTTTTTTATAACAATGGAATAAATTGCATTTTGTTTTGCATTTTAGTAGACCATGTACCCAAACAATATTAAATAATCACAGTCTGTGGTTTTGAACTTTCGTGCAGCATGAACTGTGAAGGGTGATGCAACATTTTCTCTAATTGGCCTTGTATGAAAATCTATGCTGGAATCAAAATTCCATCCTGGCTGTGAATTATGGGTAAAGTTATGTGAAGTTCTCAGACTTAGACAATAATTAACTGTAATCAAAAATAGCCAGTTATTCCTTGGCAAGAAACTGGTTTAAAAAGTTTGGATGTGTTTAATGCTTTGGGGAGTATTGCCATTTTGACAACATTGATTCTCCCTATCCACGAGCAGGGTATATGTTTCCATTTCCTCATGTCCTCTTTGATTTCATGGAGTAGCGTTTTGTAGTTTTCTTTGTAGAGGTCTTTTACTTCCTTGGTTAAGCTGATTCCGAGGTACTTGATTTTCTGGGGCATGATTGTGAATGGGATTGCTTTTTTCATGTCCCTTTCCTCTGCCTCATTGTTTGCATATATGAAGGCCATGGATTTTGGGTATTGATTTTGTAGCCTGCAACTTTATTGTATAAGTCTATTGTTTCTAAGAGTTTCTTAGTAGAGGCTTTAGGCTTCTCTAGATATAGTATCATATCATCTGCAAATAGTGAGAGTTTGATTTCTTCCTTTCCTATCTGGATGCCCTTAATCTCTTTTTCTTGTCTAATAGCTATCGCAAGTACTTCCAGTACTATATTGAAGAGGAGTGGGGAGAGTGGGCATCCTTGTCTGATCTCAGAGGAAAGACCCTTAGTTTTTCCCCGTTGAGGATAATGCTTGCCATAGGCTTGTGATAGATGGCTTCGACTATCTTGAGGAAAGTTCCTCCAAACCCCAGTTTGGTGAGGGTTTTCATCATAAAAGGATGTTGGATCTTGTCAAATGCTTTCTCTGCATCTATTGATATGATCATATGGTTTTTATCTTTACTTTTGTTGATATGATGGCTTATGTTGATTGATTTCCGAATGTTAAACCATCCTTGCATCCCCGGGATGAATCCCACTTGGTCGTGATGTATGATCTTTTTGATGAGTTGTTGGATCCTATTTGCTAGTATTTTGTTGAGGATCTTCGCATCAGTGTTCATCAGGGATATTGGTCTGTACTTTTCTTTCTTAGTGGTGTCTTTGTTTGCTTTTGGTATTAGGGAGATATGTGCTTCATAGAAACTGTTTGGGAGAGTTCCTGTTTTTTCAATTTCCTGGAAAAGTTTGAGGAAAACAGGCAACAGGTCTTCTTTAAATGTTTGGAATAATTCACCAGTGAAACCATCTGGGCCTGGGCTTTTGTTTTTGGGGAGGTTTTTGATTACAGTTTCAATTTCCTTAACATTGATGGGTCTATTCAGGTATTCCAGGTCTTCTTTCTTCAGTCTTGGGAGATTGTAGGAATCAAGGAATCCATTCATTTCTTTTAGGTTCTCCTTTTTTGTGGCGTAAAGACCTTCAAAGTAGTCTCTAATGATCTTTTGAATCTCACTGGTTTCTGTTATGATGTCCCCCTTTTCATTTCTGATTCGATTTATTAGAGTTTTCTCTCTTTCTTTCTTTGTGAGTCTTGCTAGCGGTTTATCAATCTTATTTATTTTCTCAAAGAACCAGCTCTTTGTTTCATTGATCTTTCGGATTGTTTTTTTGGTTTCGATGTCATTAATTTCTGCTCTAATTTTTATTATTTCTTTCCTTCGGTTTGGTTTGGGTTCCTTTTTCTGGTCCTTTTCTAAGGTCTTGAGTCGTGAAGTCAAGCTATCTATGTGGGCCCTTTCTTCCTTCCTGAGGAATGCTTGGAGAGCTATAAATTTTCCCCTTAACACGGCTTTAGCTGCGTCCCATAGGTTTTGGTAGCTCGTGTCTTCATTCTCATTTGTTTCTAAGTATTTTTTGATTTCTTCCTTGATTTCCTTCCTGACCCATTCATTGTTCAACACTGAATTGTTTAATTTCCAGGTGTTTGATTTGATTTTCCGTATTTGTGAGTGGTTAGCTTCTATCTTCAGCGCATCGTGGTCTGAAAAGATGGTTGATACAATTTCTATTTTTCCGATTCTATTGAGGTATGTTCTGGGGCCCAGTACATGGTCTATTTTAGAAAATGTTCCGTGTGGACTGGAAAAGAATGTGTATTCTTTCTTTCTGGGGTGTAAAGCCCTATATAGGTCTATTAGGCCTCTCTCTTCAATCTCTTCTTTCAGAGTCAGTGTTTCCTTGTTGAGTTTTGTTCTTGTCAATCTATCTAGAGGCGATAAGGCCGTATTGAAGTCTCCGACTACAATTGTGCTGTTAGTGATGTCCTCTTTGAAGTCTGTTAGGAGTTGTTTTAAATATTTAACCTGTCGTTCGTTAGGAGCATATACGTTTAAGAGTGTGATTTCTTCCTGTTGTACATATCCCTTGATTCAACGAGATCCCTATAAGGATACCCATGACATTCTTCAAAGAAATGGATCAAGCAATCCTAAAATTCATATGGAATAACAAACGTCCAAGGATAGCTAAAACAATTCTTGGGAAAAAGACAATGGGAGGCATCACCCTCCCCAACCTCAAACTTTACTACAAAGCAGTAACAATTAAAACAGCATGGTACTGGAACAAAGGCAGAGCCGTAGACCAATGGAACAGGGTGGAATATGCCTACACACAACCCCAAATGTATGATCATCTAATCTTTGATAAGGGAGCAAGAGATGTGAAGTGGAGAAAGGAAAGCCTCTTTAACAAATGGTGCTGGCACAACTGGACAACCACATGCAAAAAAATGGGTTTAGACCTTGACCTGACACCATGCACAAAAGTCAGATCAAAATGGATTAAAGACCTCAACATTAGACCACAAACCATAAGGTACATTGAAGACAAGGTCGGCAAAACCCTCCACGAAATTGAAGATAAAGGTATCTTCAAAGGTGACACGGAACTAAGCAATCTAGTAAAAACAGAGATCAACAAATGGGACTACATTAAACTAAAAAGCTTCTGCACCGCAAAAGATACAGTGACCAGAATACAAAGACTATCCACAGAATGGGAAAGGATATTTACACAATACCCATCAGATAAGGGGTTGATATCAAGGGTATATAAAGCACTGGTTGAACTCTACAAGAAGAAAACATCCAACCCCAACAAAAAATGGGGCGAAGAAATGAACAGAAACTTTACCAAGGAAGAGATTTGAATGGCCAAAAGGCACATGAAAAAGTGCTCTACATCACTAGTCGTCAGAGACATGCAGATCAAAACAACCATGAGATACCACCTCACACCACAGAGACTGGCACACATCCAAAAGAACAAAAGCAACCGCTGTTGGAGAGGATGTGGGGAGAAAGGGACCCTTCTTCACTGCTGGTGGGAATGCCGACTGGTTCAGCCCTTCTGGAAAACAATATGGATGATTCTCAAAAAAATTAGATATTGAACTCCCATTAGACCCAGCAATACCACTGCTGGGAATATATTCCAGAGAGGCAAAAAGGTATAATCGAAACGACATCTGCACATGTATGTTCATCGCAGCACTGTTTACAATAGCCAGAATCTGGAAAAAACCCGAATGCCCCAGAACGGATAACTGGTTGAGGAAACTTTGGTACGTCTATACAATGGAATACTATGCAGCTGTTAGAAAAAAGGAGGTCATGAATTTTGTAGTTAAGTGTATGGGCATGAAAAGTTTCATGCTGAGTGAAATGAGTCAGAAAGAGAGAGACAGACATAGAAAGATTGCACTCATCTATGGTATATAGAATAACAGAGTGGGAGACTAACACCCAAGAACTGTAGAAATAAGTACCAGGAGGTTGACTCCATGGCTTGTTTCCTCACATTCTGGGGAAAGGGCAACTCAGAGAAGCGATCACCAACTATAATGTAGTCGAAGGCCATGCGGGGGAAGGGAGTTGCGGGCTGAATGAGGGCTAGAGACTGAGCACAGGGGCCACTCAACACCTTTATTGCGGGCCATAGAAGCTAAATAGAGAGAGAGAACAGAAGGGAATGCCCTGCCACAGTGGCAGGGTGGGGTGGGGGGGAGATGGGATTGGGGAGGGTGGGAGGGACACTGGGTTTACGGGTGGTGGAGAATGGGCACTGGTGAAGGGATGGGTTCCCGAACTTTATATGAGGGAAGTATAAGCACAAAAGTGTATAAATCTGTAACTGTACCCTCACGGTGATTCTCTAATTAAAAATAAATAAATAAATAAAAAAGTTTGGATGAAATGGACACTAGGTTTCTGAAGCCCTTTAGTTCTCCAGGACAATATGTAAATCTAGCAATAAGGTCCTTCTCTAGGAAACAGGTGGAAATCTGGGTGAGAGTTCCTGAAATGACACTAAGAATTTTGATGTTGTGTTCTCTTCTTTGTAGAAATTTTGTTAGCAATATAACCAGAACTCCACAAAAATGCCCCACAGGGTCAAGTCTATATACAAAGCGGTCTCATCTTGCCCACAAGCTCCATCTCTCTTCCTTTGATCTCCTAACATCCCAAATCCTCATACAATTATCTACCTGCCTATCTATTACTTTTCCCATTTAGAAGTTCTAAACTCTTCAAGTATAAAAACTTCCCTCATGAAATTTTACTGCTGATGCCATGATTACAGCCTTCCTGAAGAGAGTCAAATACAAGGGTATGGAACAGTATATAAATGATTTCTGTTTTCAAGTTCAAAGATCCCAAATAACCTACACAACATGCACTCTTTACACAGAGAGAAATGAAAACTAAAATTAGAACTTTGCCTGACCACAGGGTAAAGGGAAACCATACGGGTTGGAGTGTTAGTCTGGCGAGCAGGGAACTTACCTCGCATACAGCTAGCCTGTGTTCCATCCCCCACATCCCATATGGTCCCCTGTGCCTCACCAAGATATTCCCTGAGCATGCTACCTATGTACACACACACCCCCCCTTAAAAAAGGGAAGAACGGCCATTTCCTAAAATAGATTTAATATTTTTATTGCACTGTGAAAACTGAGTGATTTGTGTTTTTTTAGATGAGACTTCCAGAGTCCCTGATGCATAGAGAAAAGTGGTAAAGCACAACCCACAGTTACACAATCAGAAAGGAGAGAGGGTTAAGGGAGATGTGGTTCTTCTGTCTTCCATACATTTCTACCCATTGCTCCACTGTCAGCTAAGTGTGACCTTAATTCCAAAACCTTGTCTCCTCCACCTCTACCTAGGACTCTGTGCCTTCTCAGTATGCCTCTGTCTTAGATTTAGACAGTAGAGCCTTGACTAATAAATTCCTCTCTCACGCCCTAATGCAAGTGTCATGTGACTGGGTCTTATTTAATTTGCTCACACAGGACTGGTCATGAGCAAGACACAGTACAACAGAACATTAATAAATGTTCAAACAATGAAGTAATGAATGTTTGTTCCAGGATCATGAAGAAAATATAGGGATTAGGGCCCAGGAGATAACCCCCAGGTTTTAGCCTCCACATACCATGGACTCCCAAGCATTGCTCAATATAACCGAGGAGGCCCCAGAATACTGGCAGGGTGGACCCTTGTGGTCCTCTTTGTCTCAGAGTGTAAGCTTCACTGCATCCTCAGTTTCTAGTATTGAACAAACAGCCCGATTGTCTGTGTATTCCCAGGAATGACTCCTGTCCCCTCTGAATACCACTTGGGAAGCCTGCAACAGTTTATTTTTAAATGTTTGTTCTCAGGTCCATGAAATAATGTTCATATTTGTGTTCACATGAGATAATCAAAAGTGCCAGTTGGTTAAGGCAAAGAAAAGCAAATTATATCATCAGGACATCTTGTACTCTATTTTTAAAAATTCAGAAAAGAGATCACTGTGACAATGATAGTTGGAAATGATCACTCTGGACAAGAACTGAGTGCTAAAAGGAGGTAAAGGGATACACATGATAAACGTTCAGTACCTGTATTGCAAACCATAGTGCCCAAAAGGCAAGAGAGTAAGAGAGGAGGAGGGAGAGAAGAAAACTGTCTGCCAAAGAGGCAGGCTGAGAGGCGGGCATTTAGCTGGAGAGAAACTGGGGACACTGGTGGTAGGAAATGTACACTGGTGAAAGGATGGGTGTTGGAATACTGTATGACTGAAACCAAATCATGAACAACTTTGTAACTGTGTATCTCATGGTGATTAAATAAAAAATATTTTTAAAAATATTTTTCAAAAATTTTACTAAAGTACTATGATTTACAAAATTGTTCATACAATTGTTTCAGACATTTAGTTTTCTAACACTATTAGTGTGGCCTTTCCTCCACCAATGACCCCAGTTTCCCTCCTAATCCCAAACTGTCCCCTTATTGTTTGCTCAAACAAAACTTAAAGAAATGGCAAATAGAATGATCAGAGAATCAATCAGTAAAATCCAGTTTGTGATTGCTATATGATTTTAACCTATGTAAATAAGGGAATTAAAACCAGTATAATAAAATTATACTGTATAATAAAATAATAAAAATAAAAAATAATAAAATAATAAAATTCCTATTCTCATTTATGTAAGTTTTCAACTCCGGAATCTAAAATAGATTGCAAATGTAGGCCTTACCTAGTTAATGTAAATTACAAAATATATTAGCACAGAATTTAGTTTAAGTTTTATTAATGACAGGTAAGACATGATTATTACCATAATGAGATCCAAGTACAAAATAAAATTAAATGCATTAAATAAAAATTTTCACCCCCCAAAATAAGCAGGAATGTGACTTTATTTTCTCTTTTTTTGGGGGGGGGGTTACACCCAGCGATGCACAGGGGTTACTCCTGGCTCATGTGCTCAGGAATTACTCCTGGCAATGCTCGGGGGACCATATGGGATGCTGGGAATTGAACCCGGGGCAGCTACATGCAAAGCAAATGCCCTACCCACTGTGCTATCACTCCAGTCCCAGGAATGTGACTTTAAACAATTGGTCAAGAATCCATGATCCATTTATCTGGCTATCTAATAAAAATGGCTGCTTATGAAATTAATGAGAGTGTATATATGCATAAAGATATTTTATTGTTGCTTTTTTTATAGGGTAACTGGTATGGAACTGATACTTCAGGGGTGCTTTGGCCTTTCCTTGCAACCATAGTAGAGGTCTGAACCCTGCTTCTAAACATGAAGGACTCATTTGACAACTGCGGGAGGTGAGTAATCAAGCCTAAAAGTTCAGTGTACCCAAGGAAATAGACTAAGAAAAGTAAACAGTGACTCACATGCTGCTACCAGTGGTTGTTTAGTGTGAAGCTATGTGGGAGCTGCCTTCTGTGAGAGGAAAGGGCAATAAAGGTTGTGGACTTGCCTTTGTGATCCAGAAAACGTATCAGAGGGGGGGAAAGTAGAATAGTGTTAAGGTGCCATGCAAGCAAGGGATAGATGGGACCAAAGACATACTTCAAAGCCACACAAGAAACAAAGAGCGCCACCTGGAGGAAGACCTCAGTATACCTGCTGGCTCTTTAGAATACAGCTTGTTGGAACTAGTTCCAGACAGGCAAACGCATTTATTCCTAGCAAGCAGTATTGGAGTGATAACCAAATCATCCGAGAGCTTCTAAACAAATTCTCTGACTTATGGAGGCTTTCTTTGTTATTAATATTATATCTCCCCAGGAACTATGCGGTTCAGAGAATTTTTTTATGACATCTTTAGCCATTGAAGTTCTAAAAAGATCGTATGTGTCAATTTAAATCAAACATAAAGGCTTGAGCATATTATACCCCTCACTAAACAATGTCAGTCTAAGATCCAGCTTTTTTGATAATCCCTATTAGTTCCTTATATATAATTATCTAGTAAAAGGGACCAAATAGTTCTGGCATCAAATCCACATTATAGTACCATGCATGGGAAAGAATCATTGCATACTGAAAAAATGTGTGTGCCAGTCATAATTCTGGATAATTTACCTACTTATCTACTTCTAATAGCAAACCTCTGGAATGTTTGCTTATAGGAAGATGAGGCCCTGAGAAATTAAATAAATTGCACATGATCACATAGGTAGAATTAATAGAAATAAGTTGAACCCAGATCTGTAAATGTCATTTCACCAAAAGAACAAAAACCATGCTCAGTGTCTGGCCCAAAAGAAGTAATGCCTGTTTGGCTATCCTCTGTTCATGTTAGGGTCACAGGAACCCTCTAGATACCTCTTCATACTGGGATATTTCATTCATGCCATACTGTGCCTCATATGTTTCCAACCATACAAATGTGTTCTGGCAGTGAGAATTTTTTTTAAAAAAATTACAGTTTATATAAAATGATCACTGTAGTGCTAACTTTAATGTTTTCATGAACAAAATTACTTACTGCACCTTAACCACCACCAAAGTGTTCAAGATGCTCCACCACTGTCTGCGTGACACTAGTCTGTCCTCTTCCTCCTTCCACTCCACTCCTTGCTTAGTAATCTCAGTTTTGCACTCAAAGACCAAGATTTTTTTCCTCACTGTATATTTTTGAGTCTCTTATTTTATTTGTGTATATCACAGATGAGTGAGCTCACCCAGTATTCTTCCTTTCCAATTAATATCACTTAACATAATGCCTTCATTCCAGTACCATACCATTTTGATTATATAACTTTGTAGTCTTGTATAATTTTATACTAGTTTTAGTAGCATTAGTTCTAAATCATTGAATAATACATTAGTATCTTAATGGAGATTTCATTCACTCTCTACTGTGCTTTGGGTTGGGTGGTCATTTTGACAATGGAAGTTCTTCCAAACCATGAATATGAAATATTTTTCCATTTTCTGGTGTCTTCTGTGTTTTTAATATTTCTTATAGTTTTCAATGTATATATTGAAATATATTATAGTTTTCAATGTATATATTGAAATATATATTGCGGAAGTGTAAAATATAGAAGTTTTACAGCCATTGTTGATTCCAAGGTCATGTTTTTAGACACTATTTTAGATGGACTTATCTTTTTTATTTTTCTCTCATTTATCTTATTATTTGCATGTAGAAAAGCAACAGATGTCTGTGCATTGATTTTGTATCCCACTATGTTGCTGTCTTGGTTTATTGAAGCTATGAGGGGTTTGGGTTGAGTGTTCGGGGTTCCTACATATTATTGTGTCATTTATTCAATCCTGCTTTTCAAAAAGTCACTCTTATTAGTCTTGAGTGTGTGGTGAGTGAGAAGCACAGGTTCCAATTTTAAAAATGCTTCAGACTAACTTGAGAACCAAATGCCCACCCCACCTCCACCCTCACACACACAAATCCTGCAAGCCCCAAGGATTACAGTTGTCAGGATCTGTTAGTATAGAAGCTCATTTTTTGATTTACAGAGAAGTGGAGACCAGGTGTGAGTTCGAGCACCAAAAGTTCCTGCCAACTGCAGCTGCTTCCTTTCAAAATGATCTCCTCAATGTGTGTCTTCTATATTTAGAAGAGACAATTTTGGTGTCGGGGGTGATCCCATATGGAGAAGAGACTGACTCAGGCTCCATACACACACACCCCTTTTCTAGCTTACAACCACTTTCACTGGGGCGGTTCAACCTTGGGGAATTTGCTGCTTTTCCTCTCACAAAGGGGCATGCTGGAGCTTCAAGATCTCATTATATCAAAATGACCCAGTCCTGAACAGATGGACGCATTATTCACAGTGGGTTTTGCATCTGGCCAAGAGAGGGCATTATCTGTCTACTGGGCAATCTAGCCAATGAGGTTTAACATGAGAGTGATTCTTCATTTAAACATCCCAGCTGTTGGCGCACGGGTCATGAACCATTGGGAAGGCTGAGTTGGATGTTAATATAAGATCTAGGTGTGGGAAAAGCCTCTCAGAGTCGAACCAGAACAGCAAATAGAGTTAGAATTTAGGCCACACGAATTTTGACTGTGAAGGTTTACAACATTATATGAATAAAGGTCAGATTGTCCAACTTCCACCACCAGAAAAATGCCATTATAGAATTTCTATGGAATAAATGTTCTCAGACTGATGAGAATGGTGGTTTTTTTTTCATTTTCATATTTGTGAAGGAGGAGGAAGGTACCCCCTCCTCAGGAATTACTCCTGACTCTGAACTCAAGGATCACTCCCGGCAATATTCGGAGACCATTTGTGGTGCCAGGAATCAAACCAGGGTCAACCAAGTACAAGTCAAATGCCCTCCCCTCAGAACTATCTCTCAGTGTTTATTTGAGTGAATTTTGAAACAGGACATATTCAGGTCGGGTCTACAGGTTTGAGACCACACTTAGGCATAGATCTATAGGAAGTAATCTGTGACTATACAGCTTTTTGTATACATAAATTAGATGTCTTAAATACCTCCTGCAGACCCTGGTCATATAGAAGTTACTGTGAAATGCCATTCACTACCATGGCCAGATATTTTTTGGAAAAGGAAGGATGTCAACTCAACCAAATAAATTAAATATCAAATATGTATCAAGAAACTACCATAAATAAGACAATCTCCTAAACTCTGAAAGATTGACAGCATCAAATTTAATAAGAATATAAATTGGAAAAAATCTTTCTGGAGGCCTTTAGTTATATTATCTTCTTAAATTTATCTTCTCCATGTTTCATTAAGCTAGTGATTCTCAAAACCTACTGAAAATGATGGCCACTCAATACCTCTATTGCAAACCATAACACCTGAAAGGAGAGAGAGATCAATAGGAAATGCCCTGCCACGGAGGCGGGGTAGGGTGGAGGGACGGAGTGGGGGTGGCAGGAGGGATTCTGGGACCATTGGTGGTAGAAAATGGGCACTGGTGGAGGGATGGGTACTTGACCATTTTATGACTGAAATGCAAGCACGAAAGTTTGTAAGTCTGTAACTCTACCTCACGGTGATTCACTAATAAAAAAACTTTAAAAAAATCTGAAGGCATCTTTGGCTGAAAGTATGCTACTGTCCTCCAGTGGGTAGGGTCTAGAGCTGTGCATTATGCTTAATATCCCACAATGCACAGGAAAGCCCCCACAACAAAACTATCTGTCTCAAAGTACCAGTACAGCTGGTCATGAGAAGCCCTGATTTCCTCTCAACTGCCTGCAAATTCCAGTAGAACCACAAGACCTATAATTGCCATTTCTTAAACCAGGTCACCAGCTGAATAGTGAAAAATTTCAGTCTCCTTAGTCTAATGTAATATTTGTTTCAAGGGCTACTAAAAGTAAATTTGTAGGCAGTTCATAGGGAATTTCTCCTTTGGCTCTTGCCTGTATTGTGGCAGCACTGAGCAAAGTCCCTTCAAAGAAGCAGCTCACCATACACATGACCTCTGGGGAGACAGAGAGGATCTCCTGGTGGCCCCATTACGACCCAATGCTGCACTCACCAAGTCAGCATCACCACAGCACCAGAGTCTATTGGAAACCAAGATATTGCTATTGGTATGTTTCACAGGCTATCCTGTGATCAAAGTTCCCCAAGCCCTAAAGCAATCCACAGTTTCTTACCATGAGGCCTCAATAAAAGTTTGGTGGAACCTGGCCAGTCAACAAAGAATGAGGGGAAGACTGTGCTGTCCTCTCTCAGGGATTTGAGCCAAACAATCTTCTCTTATCAATTACTGTCACGGTCAGGGTCATCTCATTGTTCACCGATTTGTTTGAGCGGGCAACAGTAATATCTCCATTCTAAGACTTGATTTTACTGTTTTTGGCATATCGAATACACCATGGGTAGCTTTCCAGGCTCTGCCATGTGGGTGAGATACTCTTGGTAGCTTGCTGGGCTCTCCAAGAGGGGCAGAGGAGTCAAACCCAGGTTGGCGGCATACAAGGCAAACGCCCTACCTGCTGTGCTATCGCTCCAGCCCTAGCAGAGAAATATAGCAAATAAACACTTGCAAATTCATACACAAAATTAATTCCAAGGACATTAAGTTCAGATAAAGGCACAATTATTTCAGGATTATTTTCCACAGCAGCCTAGAAAGTGCCCTCCCCTAAGATGGGCCAACTGAATTTCTATTCTTGACCTTCATGTACCTCAATTTCTGCATGCTCAACTCTCACCATCTTTCAAAGCTAGTTATCCTCTTCTCCAGGACACTTGCAAAAATTAGATAGGATGCTTTTGACTCTGAGCAGATAGAAAATGTGAGAATTACAAAAAGAGATTAAGAATAGGAAAAGAACTTGGACTTTTTGGTTTCCAGTCTCAGTTGCTTAGGTCAACTAAAGTCCTCAATGCTGGGGCCGGAGCGATAGCACAGCGGGTAGGGCGTTTGCCTTGCACTCGGCCGACCCGGGTTCGATCCTCGGCATCCCATATGGTCCCCCAAGCACTGCCAGGAGCAATTCCTGAGTGCAAAGCCAGGAGTAACCCCTGAGCATCGCTGGGTGTGACCCAAAAAGCAAAAAAAAAAAAAAAAAAAAAAAAAGTCCTCAATGCTAAGTATGTTATTTAACTGACTTTTAATATATTCCAGAATGATCTTTGTATACCAATTAGCCCCAAATGCTCCCACTTATATTTTATTTTTATTCTAAGTGCCCTTTCCCCCCTTCTGTTTAAGGCTATTCTCCTTAATTCTGATCAGTTTCATCATTTGGTCTCTGTCATACACATTCGATCAAATATCAAAATAAATAAATGTATAGCACCATTATAGCAGATGGGTCATGCTGTGAAATGACACTTTGCTGCAGCAGAGCATGCATTTACCAAATTTTTAGAATATCAGATTTATGTTTGAATAAAACATAATTGGATCTCATATGTCTTTCTTCCTTCCATATTCTGCCTTAGTCGAGTCACCTTTAGGACTTCCTCTTCTCTCAGTGGAAGTAATGTAACATATTAAGCAACAGAACAAGAGAAAAGTACTTCTCTGACTGTACCCTCTCACTTTTTTTTAATCATGTTTTCCTTGAATTCAATCCATACTGGCAAATATTTGCTCAACTCTTTCTACTCCATTACCTTAGTTATCTAAGTCCCAAAGAGCTTGTAGAAGACTGAGAACTAGCATCTGTCCCTAACACTATTACAAGGCAAAATGGAATCATCCATATGAGGAAGGTTTTATAAATCTACAGAAATTCAGAGGAGAAATGAGGTCCTTCTATCTGATGATCAAGAAAATTGACTGGGGGCCCAGAGTGATAGAACAGCAGATAGAGTGTTTTACTTGCACATGGCAAACCTGGGTTTGATCCCCGGCATCTCATATGGTCCCCTGAGTACCACTAGCAATGATTACAGAGCCAGGACTAATCCCTGAGTATTGCCCGGTGTCACCCAAAAAGCAAAAAAAAAAAAAAAAAAAAAAGAAGAAGAAGAAGAAGAAAACAAAACTGACTAGTGGAACTGTCATTGCAACTGTCCTGCAGAGATGGATAAAACTTCTCAACCAGAAAGTTCCAGAGTAAGACAGTAGCATAAGCAAAACTCATGGATCTGAGAAATGTGCTCAAGGAAGGCCCAGCTGTTGAGTTAGGCTAGACGGAAGGTGCGTATATTGTGAGACTCAGAAGATGAGCGTAGGAAGGGAGTATGAAGGGTTTTGAAAACTATCAAAAGAGACATGGACCTTGGTTTTGAGGGGCTCAGGAGCATTGAGATGGAGACAACTTTTCTGTTACTTCATCTCTAGATAGGATCACATCTAGGGGAGAAGTGCAGATGGTAGTTCCTCCTCCCATATACATTTCTCTCTGTAGTTCTTACTAACAAAAGGAAATTTGCAAATCTAGTTGAAGTAGGACACAGCTTTTACTGGGCCTACTGAGTTAGCATAGCAATAGGAGTGGCAATAGCACAGTGGGTAGGGCGTTTGCCTGGGTTCGATTCCTCCATCCCTCTGGGAGAGCCTGGAAAGCTACCAAGAGTATCCTGCCCACATGGCAGAGCCTGGCAAGCTACACATGGTATATTCGATATGTCAAAAACAGTAACAAGTCTCACAATGAAGACATTACTGGTGTCCGCTCAAGCAAATCAATGGACAACGGGAAGACAGTGCTACAGTGCTACTGAGTTAGGACTGTGCTTTGCAGATGTAATCCAGGCTTCAGACTGCCCCACAAGCCCTCCTTCTACAGCTCCCCCTTTCATGTTTTAATGTCTCCAAGGCCTAGGAATCAATTCTGACTGTTCTCTACCAACCTACCCTTAGGAGGCCATAAAACTGAGTGCAGAGCCTTTAGAGAATTAAGTAAGTTATTCAACATCTTTTCCCACAGACAACTTTGTTTTGTATGTCTAAGAATGCATAGAGAAGGCGAATTGATTAGCACAAGAGATCTAAGTGAGAAATAAAAAAGAATTTCTCATTAGTAGTTGCTACTAGGTGAGTTGCTCAGGGGAGAGTATGCATTTTATTTATTGATATTTGATACTTTCTCACATTTCTCTTTTATATGTTACTTTCCTAATTAAGTTGTTTCTCTTATTTTCCAGTAGCTAAGTAAACATCCTTAAGATTATTCTGAATTCTTTTTCTGACAGTTTGTAGAACTTCAATCTTTAGGTTTCACTGTTGAAGTATTTTCAGATTCCTTCGGTAGTCTCAAACTTCTTGGAGTTTTTATTCTTCATATTTGTATCTGAACATTTAAGTAAGTGACCTGCTCATTCAGGATTTACAGATTTAGCAGTGTTCTTCACAAATCAGCTCAGTTTCATTTCTGAGCATGTTTGCCAATGATATAGACACCTTGGATGTGACTTACTAGTAGCATCAATTTGGGATTGAGAAAACTGAGCTCTGAGACAGGGATGTGGACGGTGCTACTTCATGAGGATAGTGGCTATGACAGCTGGCATAGTTCTCTACCCAAATGAAGCTGTAGGATAGACTCCACAATTACCTGTATTATTATTTAGTCACTTTTAATGGTCAGAACTGGCTGCTATATCCAGTAGTTTGAAGTATGAATAGGTTTCCTATTTTGGCAGTCCAGCAGGGTTCAGGACCTATTCAGTTGTTTGGGAGCCCAATCTGTCCTGAGTTAACATTAAATTTCCTGATTGCATGAGGCCACTATTTTTCTTCTGCAGAAAGTGAAGTTCACAGGCTCTCTTCAGAATGTAGGACTACTGAATCTGCTTCATAGCTTCCATGAGCTCTCCTTGGGTTCCCTACTTTTACAGATTGGGGCTGTATCCAGTGTTTAATACGCAACATACTGATCTTCCTTCTCAGGCACTATATGAAAAGGAGCTCTTAATCTAGTAAAGCTCTTTGTTGTCTTAGGGTAACCCGCACACCCAGTTTCCTGGCCAAATAGGATTGCTGGCTTTGCTCTACAAAGAATGTTATTGAGCATCAGAGCTTTCGGGTATTATCAGTGGAACTTCAGAGCAGATATAATTACAAGACACTCCCCAAGGAGTGCTTTAAATCCCCGTTCCATTTCCTGGGCTTGGAAAACTGGAATCTGGACTAGCAAAACTCAAGGATCTAAATCAGGCTGAATTCTATGATCAAACTGAGCCCCAAATTGATTCAGCAGATGTACACAGCCTCTAGTTAAAATTTCTGCTTATTCCCAACAGGTGTGAATTGATTAGCCAAGATCCCACATTTTGATTATTATAAACTCCTTCCCCTCTTCTTCCTAGTAAATCCTATTTCTTGCTATTGAGCACCACAGATTCCCCTGAAATCCTTGTGATGTCCAATCAAAGTAGGGTATCCTACTAAAGTGACACATTATGCAATGGGAGGGGGGTGGCTCTTTCTCTTTTTGGGTTCTATTTTTCCCCAATGGAAAAGCAAGAGGCTCACAGGACACATGGTACTATGTTGGCTTTCCAAGGTGCAATGTGACAGTTTCATGTCCTCTTCTCATGCAAGCTGCCTTTCTCTAAGATGCAGAGTGCTTCAGCTTTATCCTTGGTCTATGATTTTTTTTTTCAGCAATGTCTAGTTCTTGAATAGTTGCCAGTTGTTCTTCTTGTATAGTTAGCTGTTAGAAGAGAAATAGTCAGGATATCAGCAGCTTAGTGATGTTACTTCCAAGAAATAAACACTTACTGAACATATTCCAATTGAAAGATAATGAGGAAAATTCTTTGTCATTGTTGTTGTTGTATTATTTTGTGGCCACATGTGCTCAAAGCTTACTCCTGGCTCTTGACTCAGGGATCGCTCATGATGGGCTCCAAGAAACATATGGGGTGCTGGGGATTGAACCCAGGTTGGCCACGTATCAAGGCAAAAGCCCAACCCACTCTACTATCTCTCTGGCCCCTAATAAGTAACATTCTTAAGCTAAATTATCTTATTTTATTCTCAGATAACCCTGGGCAATAGATGTTTGTTAACTACATTTTACAGAGGTAAAATTGTTCTCACAAAAGTCAAATAATTTGTCCAGACTAATGAATTGCTGATCCAGTGTAAGTTAATAAAAGAACTTGCTTCAGGAATTTTGTGAGAATAATATTACAGACATTATTATTCCATGGTCTATAGACTTGAAGCTCCTAGTAATCGTTTTGAGAAAAGTTAATGAATAAGGCCAACATAAAAACAAAATTGAGAAAAATAGACTTAAGAACACTCAATACAGGGCTTTAGACTTGCCTCAAGCTTCCTCTGCTCTTTGTATTTAAATGAGCCAAATGCAATTCTTTTTTTGCATAAATACCTTTGAGAGGAATTTGTCACTTGAAACCTATGAAATGCTAACTCAAATATAGTCTTTTAAGGTTACTTTAGAAAAGTAAATGAGATAACCTATATAAAATACTTGATAAGATACATGGTACAGGAATGAAGTTTACAAAGTAGTAGAAAGCCAACTAGTCCATTTTCAGATCCTTGTGTTTCAATCTGAAAGAGATTGACTCTCTGTAAAACATGGAAGCCCTGAATCCTTCAGTACTTGATAAATACCCAAACACTTATGTCATCTTTGTGTGTGTATGTGTGTGTGTGTGGGGGTGTGTGTAACTTCTAATCTCTGCAACTTTCAGAATTCAGTTTGGTATACTGTTCCACCCTTCTCACTTGTATTGACTGCTTCATCTGACCTTTTCTCCTCCCTGACACGTTATAGCAAATTCAAGATAGCTCAAAAGATAAATTGTGGAGTAATTAAAGCATTCAGGAAACAATTCTGTGTGAGGATTTTGACATTCATTTAATTAGCGGAATACTACCGTTTCCTGCCAATTGTCTCAGGCAAAAGCAAACAACTTCCTTCTCCTATGGTCTACTCTGTCCTAGTTGGACATCTTCTTTCCCCTATAGCACCCCACCTCTAATTTTATTCTCATTGTCACATTGCTGGGACTATGATGCTGATCAGGGGTGAATGAAGGAAGTTTCAGTTTAATGGTCACAAAAGAGGCAGGTCACTCAGAGAATAGACCTGAAGCTCTTTAGCAAAGATAAGCAAAGTAAGCGAGAACTAAATGGTAGTTGCTGGCCAGACCACATGCATAAAGTCCATCGTTTATTTGAAACACATATACACGATGGTTTAGCCTAAGCAGTATGCAATGGAGGAAGGACACTTTTATGATACTGTCTTCCTTAAAACTGCACAAAAAGAATAATTATCAAGTGATGTGCCAAACTGGCAGTTTATTGAATGTAGCCAAGTTCATGGGCCAACTGTGGCTTAGAGAGAGCCCATTTTATCTTTCCAACAAGTGGCAATGAGCCAATATAAGCATTCTCTCCATGTGGTTTCGTAGAAAAAGACCTATGTCCATTCCCTTAAATCAGGATACCTCTCTGCATTTATCTTGCAACACAATGTGACAGCCACAAAAGTGGGAAGGAATTTGGACTTGCCAAATGTTTCTGTGTATTCATAGGGATTTGTATCAACTTTGGAGGTAGGATCTGCTACATAATTTGTGGGCCCAGTGTAAAGTGAAAATGCAGAATCATTTATTCAAAAATTATTATGAATGTGAAGATGGTAATATTAAAGCATTAAACCAAGCACAAATTCTATATACATATATATTGGTCACATGTTAATTAAGCTTACCCTGTACAGTCTCAAAGGATCCAGAAAGGGAAGAAGGATAAAAGGAAGTACCATGGTACATATATCATCTCTACATCTTTTTTGATGTTAGGAAACATACCTGTCTTCATTTAGAGACATTTTTATGCTAGATGTTGGGTACCATGACAGTCTAGGAAGAGAAGTATTTTAGACTCCAGTAAAGTTTGACTTCCCTACCTTAGTGGGAGCTTACTGAGTTTAGCACTCAGAACCCACTTTTTTTGATAGGTCAAGACACATATCTACCCTTTATGGGAAGTCAATTACTGGCAATTCAAAAGAAGAGACTAGAATGTGGCTATAACATAATAAGGCAATCATTATTTCAGTGATGAACTTAAGGATCTAGAGGTTTATACTAGTATGCAACAAATAATTACAAAAAGAATTTCAGTAGCATGTGGAGTGGGTTGTAGATTCCATATTAGGGAGAGGGAAATTAGTTGAGGACAGAATTCTAATAATGTTATTTCATCTCTTCCAACTAAAATCTCTAATGCACTTAATATATTCTTTGAACCATTGTCTTAAACAAATATTCAGGAAACCTGTGACTAGCTTTAGATCATCTTAAAACTGATGAATGGGGGCCGGAGCGATAGCATAGCGGGTAGGGCGTTTGCCTTGCACTCGGCCGACCCGGGTTCAATCCCCGGCATCCCATATGGTCCCCCAAGCACCGCCAGGAGTAATTCCTGAGTGCAGAGCCAGGAGTAACCCCTGAGCATCGCTGGGTGTGACCCAAAAAGCAAAAAAAAAAAAAAAAAAAAAAAAAAAAAAAAAAAAAACTGATGAATGATATTTAAAATGCTTATAAATGTTTTTATGTCATGTATAGATGTTTTTTAAATATGAAGGAGCTTAGAGTATATTTTCCTTGGGATTGCCCCATACTGAGCTTCTTGTTTTCCTTTTAAATGTAAATTTTGTACAGTGAATTTGCCAAACTAAGCAACTTACATTGTGTCCTCTGCCTAAAATTATTTTTGTTTGTTTGGAACACATTAATGCTGCCCACTCAAGCAAATCTATGAACAACAGGATGACAGTGATAGTGACAGTTTGGATCACACCTGGCAAACCCAGGCTAGCTGCATGCAAGCTAAGAACCCTACTCACTAAAATATCTCCAGCCACCATCCTGCCTAAAACTCTTAGGGTATAAGGTATTATACTTCAATTTAGAATGATATAAAATTGAGACATTGGAAATGAATTTTTAATAATGGTCTGATCTGAAGTTTCCAAAGATTAAGATTTTAGCTGTGATATGGGGAGTTCACTTTGAAAATCAGAATCCCTGAACATTCACCCAGAAATTTATTTTCAGTCATTAGGTAGATAATATTAGTTATGATTTAATAAACATCAAACACAGATGTATGGGCAAAAGCATCACAGGTCTAAAGGCCAAGTACGAAGTAACAATTAATCTTTGTAACTCACAAGATGGCCTGGAATTCCTGGAGTAAGATGATCACCTATAGTGCTGCTTCTTAAACTGTGAGGTAACATAACTGAATGTAGGGTTAAATCAGTTTGGCAATCATTTCTGCATATGCAGCAACCAAAATTAATTTAAAATCCACTGCAGTAAAAATTAATTTAAAAATTAACCTGAGGTGTTTTTGAACTCTTACCCATGTTACATTTTGTGAGCAAAGAGGGGTCACAAGTGGATAAAGTTTAAGAAACCCTGATCTACATATAAGAACCTTCAAATGGCACAGACACTTCCATCATACAGACCCTTAGAAGACTGCAGAAATAAATAACAGCAATCCCCACCACACACATATATACATACACACACCATAGTTACATTTTGAATGGTTACATATAATATTTTCAAATAAACCACATTCACGTAACATTTATCACAGCAAAATATAATAATTTCACTATTTGGGGCTGGAGTAATAGCACAGCGGGTAGGGCGGTAGGGCGTTTGCCTTGCATGCGGCTGACCTAGGTTCGATTCCTCCCCACTCTTGGAGAGACTGGCAAGCTACTGAGAGTATCACGCCTGCATGGCACAGCCTGGCAAGCTACCCATGGCATATTTGATATGCCAAGAACAGTAATAACAAGTCTCACAAATGAGATGTTACTGGTGCCATCTTGAGCAAATTGATCAGCAACAGGATGACAGTGATGCAGTGACAGTGATTTTGTAATATTTTCTTAGTCTCTTGCTATACCTAATTTATAAATAAACTATCCTAGATAGTCTATTTAGGAGAAGCATAGGGATACAAAGGGCTCTGTACTCTGTACAGTTTTAGGTATTCACAAAGCCTTGGAATTAAAGGGGCCTATACTATGTGTGTCTCTTGCCCGCACACCTGGCTGTCTTCCCCGAGGCCCTAGGAGGGGATGGGCTCCAGCTTCCCTCCCTACCCCGAGCAGAGCTTCCAGCGGCCGAAAACCACCAGAACCTAGCTACAGCCATGCTGGAGGCCCCTCTCCACACTTTCAGACAGGCCTCATGCATGAAGGTACCGGCAGAGGAACCCAGGTGTGTGTAATCCCATCAACGGCCAACATCTAGAGAGAGACTTAAAAGCAAACTCTCAGAAGATATCTTGTAGCCTACTTCTCCCTCTGGGAGAAACTGGCAATCTTCTGAGAGTTTCCTGCCCACATGGGACAGCCTTGCAAGCTTCCCATGGTGTATTCATATGCAAAATCCAGTAACAAGCTGGATCTCATTCCCCTGACCTGAAGAGCCCCCAGTGCAATATCGTTAGGAGGGCCGAGTCGAGATGGACTTCTAAGATCTCAGGGAAAGGACGAAATGAGATGTTACTGAGCCCGCCCGAGAAATCGGTGATTAACGGGATTTTGTGATTCGTGATTCGTGATACTACATGTGTAGCTATGATCACTTGTATTACTTGTCATCCCATTGATTTTCGATTTGCTCAAGCAGGTGCCAGTAATGTCTCCATTCATCCGTGTTACGTGCTAGTGTAGCCCAATGATATCTGCTTGCTCCAGGAACACGAAGAGCCTCAAACCCTTCATTCAGGGTTTTGACAAAGAAGTCTGACCATCTCATAGGTGGGCGGCCACGCAGTCTTTTGATGTCCCATGGAATCCAGTCAGTAACAGCTCTAGTCCAGCGGTCATCTCTATATTGCATTACGTGTCTGGTCCATCTGATTTTTGATGCCTTAGCAAACAAGACAGCATCCCTGATTCTTGATTGTCAACGGAGGTTGGAACTCTGGATTCCTTCTCTCACTTGAGTGAAATATGATAGTCCAAGCACAGCTCTTTTATTCCTCTTTGGGATACCCAAATAGCATTCTCATCCAGTTTTCGTAGGGCCCAGGTCTCTGAGGCGTATGTTAGTGCAGAAAGAATGGTGGAGTCGAAAAGATGTGCCCAGAGCCAGAGGTTCTTTGTCTCCTTAACCACTTCTTTGACGCTCTTGAAGGCATTCCATGCTGTTCTCTTCCTCTTATGCAGTTCTGGTGCCAAGTCATTCCTCATGTTGAGTTCTTGACCCAGGTACACACAGCTGCTGCATTTGGAGATTTTGTTCCGTTGAGAGCAAATGGAATGTCAGGGACTAGTTTGTTTTTCATGAACATTGTTTTGGTGAGATTCAGCTGTAGTCCAACATTTCCACACTCAAGGTCAAAGTTGGCCAGCATTTGTGCCGCTTGGCTAATGTTTGGTGTTAAAAGAACAGTGTCATCAGCTAAGCAGAGGTGATGTAGTTGCTGACCATCTATCTTCACTCCTGTTCCTTCCCATTCCAGTCATCACATGACATTCTCCAGGATGTCACTGAAGAGTTTTAGTGAAATGGTATCACCCTGCCGAACCCCTTTCTTTATGTCAATGATCACTTCCTTGTAGAATGGTGAGATCCTAGTGGTGAATCCATAATACACCTCGTGGAGGATCTTTATGTACTGAGTTTGAACACTGCTTGGCTAGGGCTTCGATGACTGCTTCAGTCTCAACAGAATCAAAGGCCTTTAAATCCATGAACATTAGACAGAGTGGCATCTTGAACTCTCGAAAAACTTAAATGAGCTTGGTCACTGTGTGGATATGGTCGATCATGCTGAATCCTTTTCAGAACCCGGTTTGCTGCATGGTTGTTCTTTGTCTAGTGTTCTGCCTATTCTATTCAGGATGACTCGAGTAAAAGATAACAGACAGATTGGGCGATAGTTGCCCATGTTGTGGATGTCTCCTTTCTTGTACAACAGAATGGTCCTGCTGGTTTTCCATTGGGATGAAACTTGCATTCTGACAGGTAGCTTGAGAAGAGCCGAGCCAGTGTATTGATGAATACTAGCAGCAGATTCTTCAGGTGTTTGGGTCTCTTCTTGTCTGGACTAGGTACTGTACGCGTCTTTACCAACGAAATGGCGTATTAGATTTTGGAAGAGAGGCTGTTGGGAACGACATATCCATCCTGTGGAATTTGGTATGTTGGCAGGTGGACGTGACCGTCGAAGAGATCCGAGTAGAAGTCATAAATAATCCTCTCCATTGCCCTTCTGGAAGATGTGACAGATCCATCAGGATGTCAGAAGCAGTCATCTTGGTCTTGTAGTTGGTGAAGGACAGGTGAGCATTGCAAATACTTTTCCTGGCTTCTGACGCATCTATCAACACTGCTGTTCTTCTCTCTGAGGTTTTCCTTTATCGCTTCTCTACACAGCTTTGCGAGCTCAGACATTAGCTGAGCCTCATTGCCTGAGGCTCGTGCCAAACCATATCATGGCTATGCTATACCTATTTTACTTATTTTTGGTACATCTACACAATGGAATACTATGCAGCTGTCAGAAAGGATCAAGTCATGAACTTTGCATATAAGTGGATCAACATGGAAAGTATCATGCTAAGTGAAATGAGTCAAAAAGAAAGAGAGAGACACAGAAAAATCGCACTCATTTGCAGAATATAAAATAAAATAGTAGCAATTAATACCAGGAGGCCTGCTCCACGGCTTGGAAGCTGACCTCACATGCTGGGGGAGAGGGCAGCTCAGACAAAGAAGGGAACACCAACCAAAGTGCAGTGGAGGATCCACTCAGGATGGGAGAGGCGGGTTGAAAGCAGACTATAGATTGAACATGATAGATACCCAGTATCTCCATTCAAACCATGACGCCCAAAAGGAGAGAGAGAACATTAAGGAATTCCCTGTCACGGGGGGGGGGGGCAGCATGGTGGGGGAGGGAGGGACCCTGGGGCCATCGATGGAGGAAAATGGGCACTAGTGGAGGGATGGGTACTCAAGTATTGTATGACTGTAACACAGGCATGAAACTCTGTAGCTGCACCATCACGGTGACTCGTTAATAAAAAAATAAAAATTTAATAAAATAAAATAAAATATGGATCTAAAGGAGAGTTAAAAAAATGTGTCCAGTCTAGGCCCATAGTTCATTTTCAGATCTCTTATGAAATAACTCCTGTTATCATTATGTAGAATAACAGTGTCCTTTTGCCTGTTTCTTTCCTCAAACTAACCAGAAGAAACATTAGAAAGCCCGAACAGCCCTTGAAAAAGGAGACCCTTTA
Source organism: Sorex araneus (assembly GCF_027595985.1). NCBI lineage: Eukaryota > Metazoa > Chordata > Mammalia > Eulipotyphla > Soricidae > Sorex > Sorex araneus. The sequence continues at coordinate 59,428,878 of NC_073312.1, read as the reverse complement.
TGGTGCCGCAGCAACTCAGGACTCCCTTTGGCTGGGCATTTCCCACCACAGGGCTGGAGGATTACTATGCAGAACATTTCAAAGCCCACAGCATTGTGGCATGCAGACCCACTCTAGAGCATGTTCTCCCAATTAGCCTCTTAAGTGTTTTTATTTGGTTTCTTTCCATCTTGCATGAGCAGTTGGTGCTCATAATCCTCAAGCAGTTTGTAGTTGGTTGGTAATGATTACTCCACTTGGTCCCCTGGTTCAGTTCCAGCTAACACATTGGTTTGGACATCGTCTTCACTTAGCTGTCAACTTAGTGCTCCAAGCTGTAGACTGGAGTTGCCACTATTTGGGATTCAATTTTCCTTTTCGCTGCTCAAAAGATCTCTTTTTCACTGATCGCAGTGGGTAGTGGGATGATTCCTTTGCTTTAGCAGAACATCACAATCAATCTCTAAGAGCATCCTAAACAGGTTTAGTTCTAACATCTGCTAATAAAGAATGGCTCTGAATATAGTGGCCTGGATTAGCCTAAAAAGGGTGAAAACGGCAGCGGGCCCACCTCCAGAATGCTGTAATATTCCATGTGTGCCCTGCTGGCCTCTGATTTGGAGCCCAAGAAATCACCAGCTTGAGAATATCAAAGGAAATATTTTCTGCTCCTAGAGCATGCCAGGTCCTCGGGGTTCTGCCACACAAAATAAACTCTCCTCCAAGTGACTAAAATAATGCTATTTCCGCTCAATTGTGGGAAAGCATAAATAAATGGGACAGCGTGAGATGTAGGAACCAGTAGAGGGAGAATTTGATACATTAAACACACAGGAAGCTGCAGTAGTAGCCACAGGGCTGGCAAAAGATCAGAAATCAAAAGAAAAACACATTTACATTAAGTACACATGGGAGGCATATTTTGATATTTCTCTGGGAGATTCATACAACTTACAGGACACTTGAAATTCAGCCTACAATAAAGTTGGATAAAGTTCTAATATTTTTTAAAGCGCTAATAAAAAAATTAAGCCCTATTAACACATATAGGTTACATTGATAATTCCATATATGTATTTTAAAATACTTTTTAAGCTGATATGAAAAATGTAGAACAGAATTCCTCAAAGAATGATAAATGGACAAGTGTTGCTTTGAGACCTGTATATTTGTTATTTTTGATGAGTACAAAAAGTAGACATTTTAAATCTTTATTCAGAATTTGATGCTGTCATTGCATTTTTTCTATTGTTTACAAATACATGTCTACAAATTACATATATTAATTTGCAATAAGTTAAAAAAAACCTTTCCTGTTTTCAGATATGGTTTGTAAAGAACTAGTATGATGCCATATTTGTATCAACTACATTTATTTTCTTAATTGTGTTTCATTTTGTTTTGGGGTCACACCTGGCAGTGCTCAGGGCTTACACCTGGGTCTGTTCTCAAGCAACCATATGGGGTACCAAGCAATCATATGGGGTGCCAGGGAATCAAACCCAGGCCAGTTGCATGGAAGACTAGCACCTTACCCACTGTACTATCTGTTTGGCCTCAAGATTCTTTTTCAACTGAAAGAAATTTATACAAAAACACCAATGAAAAGACTTGTCAGGACCTACGGTGTGGAGGGTGTCTCCCTAGCCATACTCTGGGGGGTCCAGGGGCTACTTCCTGGTACTTCACATTCAACCTGGACAGTTCCATGTGAGTGCCCTAGAATGTGCTGCTCAGGCTCTGTGGTGCTGGCATTCACCCAGGAAGCCACATGGTACTGGGACTGGGCCAAGGTTGGGCACACACCAAGCCTGTGATCGAACCACTTCTCTCTTTCTGGCACCCTAAGTTTAATGTTGAACTATATCTTCGATTCTCACTTTTCTGTCTTGGTAATTTAGAAGTGACTAAAATAGTGTGAGCAGATAGTAAAATATTTTTCATATTTTTGTTGTCTCAGGTTTGTATACTAGTCTTGTAAAGATACATGGCAGATAAATATTATCCATATTATTCTTAGGGTACTCTTTTCTCAGCTTTGTGCTCTGTGATATTTCTTGACGAGTTATTTCTTTAAAGATATCATTATTTGGGAACATACCTTAACCAAAATTTAGTATATAGCGAGCTATCATGTTCCTTGAGGCTACCTCATACCCATATTTTTCCTGATAGAAATGCTGAAGATCCTTTTGCAGTTTATACAAGCATCAAGTTGTCTAAATGTACAAATATAATGTAATAGAATGGAAATGTCCTTCCTCATTTGGGAATTGAATTAAGATTTGGAAAATAGGGTAGGTAGCATTGGGGGGACTTTTTCAACCCATAATAAGAATTTATGTCAAGCAACTACATTTGGATGTTATTAATGTCAGTTCAAGATTCTGGCAATGAGTAGGGAAAAGGAAGCATCACCCACGCACATCACCAAAATTAAAAAGCTGGAAAATTTTATTCATGGTGACTTTATATCAAATTGCATCAGCAGTTTGGACAAAGAGTCGATTGTGCTTCACTGAAATTATGTCTGAACATAAATTGTTTTCTAGATGTTTTGCTAAAGCCTTTTAAAGTCTAATTCCCACAGCCACTCTATTAGGGATTAAGATGACTGAACACAGTGAGTTCAGAGTCATTTGTTTTCTCTGGCCTTGAAAAGGGCCACACACACCAAATTACTGAGTTGCTCTTTCTCCTGTTGTCACTCATCCAAATGTTCTATTATGAAGTTGAAACCTTTTAGTTACTGTCATTTTCCCCTAAAGGTTCTGGTTCCCACACCAAAATTTTGCCTTCAGAATCGGACTCAAAATCCAATTCCCAAACACATTCCTGGCCTAACCTTGAGTAAGAGAATTTCAAGCTTCATTTGCCTCTTTTCAGAATATGTCAAATAATCTTAACCAGCAAAGAAAATGTAAAATCTCTTGACAAAGTTTTTTGAAGTGTCCAGGCATGTCAGTAGGAGTGGTCAAATATTATTTCAGTTAACTTTTAAAAGGAAACAAACAAAACAGTGTAAATATAAACAAATGGCTTTTTCCAAAAGAAAAGCCCATTGTACACATAAAAAGGAAACTTCCAGGATAGTGATAGATCCAAAAGATTTAAAGTGGGAGAAGTTGGAGGTCAAACTAGGGAGTAGGAATGAAGTGACTTAAGGAAGAATAATTCAACCTAGAAGTAATAACTCTCTGGGAACAGTTAGACGTAACTTTATTATTAATTACTAACTTTCTCCATACATGGAGAACTCATTTATCAATATTCTGATGAGCTGTAGATTTCAAAGAATATAACAAAAAGCAATAGAGAGCAGATATCTTCTCAAAGTATGAGGTTTCAGCAACTGAATTTACAGTTCTCCTCATGAATAATGTTCTAGCACAGGAAATGGGTTTTCCCTTCTACAGAAGAAGGCATGGGGACACAGTAGAAACACCTGATGCACACAATGAACTAAAAATGCTCCTTCTGTGAGTGGGAGATCCACTTTGTGATAACAGTGGCTGCTATCCACTGCTCACTAGGTGCCATACTCTACATGAGATGACTCCCTGAGGGGCACTTGGTTGCTTCAACTGTTCTCAAAACTGCACGTTATTCCTTTTTACATATGAGAGTTCTTAGGCAAGAAGGAATACTCTTGAGATCTAAAGTTACGACCTAAATGCATGTGCGTACAGCAGACTATAAAGTTATCCTTTACTCTTTTTGGTCAGACTGCATGAAGGCCACGGGAACAGCTGCTCAAGGTGAGGAAGGGAAGCCAAAGCACCTGGCGCAGCATTGTAGAAAATGGAGACATGTCCTCTGGTGATGGTTACAGTGACATAATGCTGCATGAGCATCAGTTTATTATTAAAATTAGGTCAAATGCACTTAAAAATTTTTGATGTAGGATAAATTTAACTCAGTAACTGAATTCAGTAGCTACATAGTAGAACTTACATAAGCAAGAGAGTGGTATTCCACTGGAAACAGATACTTAAGGAAGCTCTGTTTATCTGCAGGTGTCTGGGATGTTTACACAATTGCTATGTAAGTTTGAGGTATACAAACTTAATATATGCTTACATATATTATGAAATTATTTGTTTATAGTAAGTATTCATCTTTCTAGGGTAGACCCCAAAAAAAGCAAAAATAGAAAAAGAAATTTCTTCCTTGTGGTGAGAATGTGTAAAATATATTCTTTTTATAATTTCCAGGTTGACCATTAGCCAAGATAATGTAGTTATCTTCTTGTGTATTACATTTGTAGTACTTCTTTATCTTAGAAGTGGAAGTTTGTAACTTTAATATCTTTCCTCCAATTCTTTCTCCCTCTATCCTTCTGCCTCTGCTAAATGGACCTTACCTGGTTTTTCCACCCAATGAGTTAATTTGGTCTCTCTTTTTTTTTTTTTGAGCTAATTTTTAATATAAGATTCATTCCCTGTACAAGGGAGATCATAAAATATATGTCCTTGTGACTTATATTACATAGCATAATGCTTTCTAAAAACACCCATTTTGTCACAGATGGCAGAGCTTCTTCCTTTTAATTGTTCAATAATATTCCATTGCATATAGGTACCATACATCATCCATTCCTCTACTGATACACATTTTTATTGTTCTCATGTCCTTCTGAAATAAAACGCCACTATGAACAAGGAGTGGAAATAGCATTTCAAGTTAGTATTTTCATTTGTTTGTGTCTAAGAAATGAAATTGCTGGATCATGTGACAGTTCTAATTTTACTTTTCCTTTCTTCTTCTTCTTTTTTTTTTTTTTAGGAGTCTCGTACTGTTTTCTGTAGTGACTGCCAATTTACAAACCCAGCAACAGTACACAGGGTTTCATGTGGCTTTTTTGTTTTTATGATGATGTCATGCGAAGTGATATCTCATTGTGGTTTTAGTGGCTATGTCCTATAATGTCATCATCTTCAAAAAAACCTTTTATGTACTTTTTGATCACTCATATATCTTTGACAAATAAACTTAGATTTTTGTCCTATTTTTACTAAACTGGTAGGTTTTTTTTGCTATGTAGTTATATGAATTCTCTATTTTTGGATATTAACTTTGATGAGGTATGTAGTTATAATATTTTTTCATTCCAAAGGTTGTCATTTTGATTTATTGTTTTTATATTACATACAAGGGATCTTTAATTTTATATAACCCCTCTTGGTTTTCCTTTTGTGCTCTTTCCTGTTGTGTTAAAGCCATAAAATCATTACTAAGACACCTATCAAGAACTTTCATTCCTCTATATTCTTCTAAGAAGTTCCTGACCTCAGACTTTATGTTTACATTTAGGTCTAATCTATTTCTAATTAACTTTAATAAATGGGATAATATAGCAATATAATTTATTACATGTGTGCATCCAACTTTTCTGGCACCTTTAAGTATTCCTTCATTGAGCATTCCTGTGTCCCTTGTCAAATATTAATTGATCATATGTACTAGGGTTTATTTATAGACTCTCAATTCTGTTACTTTTATATACTGGCTTAATGCCTGTCTTGTGTTATTTTCATTAATGTAGCTCCATAATGTAGCTTGAAACAAGGAAGTGCAGTATCTCTTGTTCTATTCTGCTTTGTCTAAATGCCATTAGCTATTTATTTTGTGGTCTCATATAAATTCTAGACTTTTATCATATCTGTGAAATTGCTTTATAAATATTGATAGGGATTTCATCATATAGATAGCTTTTGATAGTACTGACATGTTAACAGTGTTTTTCAAATTCAAATATTGGTCATTTATTCCATGTTGCCATACTCCTTGTCCACTTCAAGTTATTCATAAATGTCTTGTAATTTTTGTAATAGAGCTCTTGCACCTCATCTAGTTCCTAGATATTTTATTTTTTTAAATAATTGCAAGGAGAATAGTCTTCTGTTTGTTTTCAGATAGTTCATTCTTAAAGTCTACGGATTTGTGTCTGTGTGTATCCTACAGCTTCTGAATTCAATTGTTCTAAAAGTTATTTGGTGGAGTATTTAAGAGTTTTTGCAAATAAAATATTATCTACAGAGAGAGGCAATTCTTTTTTATTTCCAAATACGATGCCTTTTATTATATATGTGTGCATGTACATTTAACATAATATATATTTATGTATGTATAATATATATATATATGTCTTGTCTTTTTTACTCGATAGAGCTGTCAGTATGACGACAAATAGGACGGGTAAAACTGAGCTTGGCTGTCTTGTTTCTGATCTTAAATTCATCATTGAATATATTGTAGATTACACACAGCTCTTACACTGGGTTGAGATATATTATGTCTGTAACTATTTTAAGAATTTTTATCATGAAGCGATAGCACAGTGGGTAAGGTGTTTGTCTTGCATGCAGCTGAGCTGGGTTTGATTCCTCTGACCCTGTCTGAGAGCCCAGCAAGCTACCGAGAGTATCTTGCCCGCATGGTAGAGCCTGGCAAGCTACCCATGGCGTATGTGAAAGGCAAAAAAAACCCAAACAAACAGTAACAACAAGTCTCACAACGGAGACCTTACTGGTGCCCACTCGAGCAAATCAATGAACAACGGGAGGACAGTGACAGTATCATAAACACATATTGAATTTTATAAATATTTCTTCTTTTACCATGGAGATGACCATGATTTTTTTCTTTATTCATTTAGTGTTATATGTCATATTGCTTGCCTATTTTGGACCATCCTTGAATCCCAGGAACAACTCTTCCTTGATTATGCAAGTGAGTTTTGTATGTTCCTAAATTTATTTTGTGGTATTTATTGAGAATTTTTTCCTGTATATTAATCATGGATATTAATCCATAGTTTTCTAGTAGTGTCTGATTTTTTTTTCTGTTTGTTTTTTGGTTTATCAGGGGCCACATCCTTTAGTGCTCAGGGATTACTTCTGGCTTTGTACTCAGGGGTCACTCCTATGTGGTGCTAGATACTGAACCTGAGTTAGCTGCATGTAAAGCAAGCACCTCATCCATTGCACCCTCTCAAGCCCCCTTTTACGGTAATGCTGGCTTTCTCAAGTGAGTTTAGGTTGGGAGTGTTTCCTACTCTTCAATTTTTTAAAAAAAGAATTTAATAAGGATTAACATTTCTAAGAATTCATCAGTGCAACTATGGAACCATCTTGTTCAGAATTTTCGACATTTGGTTAAACTCCACCCCGCCCCCACCCTCATAAGTTTCAGTTGTTTGTGTATTTCTAAGAACTTTCCCTTTTTTTCCCTAAGGTGTTCTAGTTTGTCAGCATTTAGTTCTTCATAAAAGCCTTTTTTAGATCCTCTAACTTTTTTTTTTTTTGGTTTTGGTGTGGAGCCACACACAAAACAAAAGCAAGTCTTACCTGCTGTACTATCTCCAGCCCCAGATTCTTTGAATTTTATACAACCAGTTGATTTGTCTCCTATTTTATTTATAATTTGCTCATTTCTATACTTAATTTTTTCTGGCTAATCTATGCCCCCCTTTTTTAAATGAATTTATCTTTTAAAATAGGTAACTCTGGGAATAGCAAGATAGTACAGTTGGTAAGGCGCTTGCTTGCATGCAGCTGATCTGGATCCAATACCTAGACCCCTGGAATATAGATGCTTAAGTCCCATCAGGTGTGATATTTAAGCACAGAGCCAGGAGTAAGCCCTGAGCACCGCTAAATATGGCCCAACCCCCCCAATCCCCCAAGTAGGTAACTGTTTAGTCTTTTCTATTGTTTTTCTGTTGCGCTTTTCTATTGCGCTTCTGAGAGCTTGCTTTTAAGTCTCTCTCTGGATGTTGGCCGTTGATGGGATTACACACACCTGGGTTCCTCTGCCGGTACCTTCATGCATGAGGCCTGTCCAAACATGTGGAGAGGGGCCTCAAGCATGGCTGTAGCTAGGTTCTGGTGGTCTTCAGCCGCCGGGAGCTCTGCTCGGGGTGGGGAGGGAAGCTGTAGCCTATCCCCTCTGAGGGGCCCTGGGGAAGACAGCCAGGTGTGCGGGCAAGAGACTCTGTCTTGTAGCCTACTTCTCCCTCTGGGAGAAACTGGCAATCTTCTGAGAGTTTCCTGCCCACATGGGACAGCCTTGCAAGCTTCCCATGGTGTATTCATATGCTAAATCCAGTAACAAGCTGGATCTCATTCCCCTGACCCTGAAAGAGCCCCCAGTGCGACATCGCTGGGAGGGCCAAGTCGAGATGGACTTCTAATGTCTCAGGGAAAGGACGAAATGAGATGTTACTGAGCCCGCCCGAGAAATCAGTGATTAACGGGATTTCGTGATCGTGATCATGATCGTAATTGTTTTTCTGTTACCCATGACTTTTTAATCTATTATTATTTCTTTACTTATACAAACTATGAGCTCAGTTTATAGTTCGTTTGTAATACCTAAGGTGTTTAATACTTTTACATATTTTATTTTTTCACTTGAAGCAACCATGAGCGACAATATTCTTAACGATAGGATTTTATGCATACAATGTTCAAACATTATACCCTCCACCAAAGTGTCCGCTTTCCTCCACCAGTGTCCCAAGATCTCCTATCCCTTCTTCTGTCCCTTAATACTTATTTCTCATCTAATTGCCATGGCAGGGACTTCTAACACTATACTGCCTACTAGTGGTGAGAGTAGGCGTGTCTTGAGCTTGATCTTAATGGAGGCTATCAGTTCTTAAACATTAAGTATGATGTTAGGTTTTGGTACACAACTTTTACTACGCTGAGAAAAGTTCCTTTTATTCCAACTTTATTGAGAGCTTTTGTCATAAATGGGTCCGGAATCTTGTAAAATATTTTTTCTGCATCAACTGATATGACTCTTACAGCTGCTTTAAATATATCCCATAAGTTCTGCAAATTTTATTTCTGTCTCAAACTTTAAACTTGTACTTTATTTGATCCATTGTTTGCTCAGGAGAATATTGTTTTTCATATCTTTGTAAATTTTCCAGTTTCTCTCTACCTATGTGCCACTGTGTCTTCTACATACCTAATTTTAGATTTCTTGAGTTTACAAAGACCTGTGTTGTGGCCTTAGTAAAGTGTTTGATATCCTGGAAAATATTCTTTGTTTATTTGAGAGGACTGTATTTTGTTGTGGTCAGATACAATGTTATGTGTAAGAATGTTGTTTATTTTTCCCTAAAGTTCAAAGAGGGTGTGAAAGTCCCCAATGATTATTCACCACTGACAAACTACTTAATCATGGTAGTTTTTTTTGAGAAATATCTACTAAAGACTGAACCAGTTTACATTCCAACAATGCACCTCTTTTTTCTCCATATCCCCATCAGCCCTTGTTTCTGAGCTTTCTGATACAGACCTTTCTCACTAGTGAGGTAGTGCCCCATTGTTTTGATTTGCATTTCCCTAATCATCAGTAGTGATGAACATTTTCCTTATTTTTCTGTTGGTCATCTGTTTATTTTCCCTACTGAAGTGTCCATTCACATCTTCCCACATTTGGTGGTAAGAGATTAAAAAGCAGCACTCAGCAGGCCAGGAGTCACTCCTAGTGAATCTCAGTTAACTGAAGCGGATGCTTCAGAGCTCTAGGCCAGTGGTGTTACAATGTCCAGGGATACTATGAAGTGTTGGGGACCAAATACGGGTACAAGAACATGAAGGCATGCAACACTAAACACTGATATATCTTCCTGGCCCCTTCTCATTTTTGTTGGGAATTTTGTTTTTCTGTTACTAAGTTTTGTGAGAGCTTTATATATATATGTGTGTATATATATACACACACATACATATATGTACATATGTATATATATTTATTAGGCATTAGTCCTTTGTCATACATATGGTATCCAAATGTTCTTTCAGTAAAATGTTGTTTTAGTGATAATTCTGTTTTGCAGCGCAGCATTTTTGATATAATCCCACAGTTTTTTTTTTTTAGCTTTGTTTCCCTTGTTAATGGAGTTTCAGAGGGTACCACTGAAATTGATATCATTAAGTGTTCTATTTTTTCTTCAATATATTTTATAGGCTCATTCTAGCATTTAGGTCCTTAATCATTTTGACTTATGATTAACTTGTGCATCGAGTGAGTTGATGGGTCAATTTCAGTCTTTTGTATGTGATCCTAGAACAGTTTGAGGTCTTTCCTTCTGCCTTTTTATATACCTGGCTCCCTTGTAATAAATTAACTGTCCATATACATGAGGATTTAATATCTGGCCTTTTGTTTATTTTTCATTGATCTGTGTGTCTTAATGCTACACTTTTTATGGCTGTAAATTTATAGTATAATTTAAATTCAGGGATTTTTTGGGGGGTGGATATCCTGGTTGACCTAAATACCAGCAATTCCTCCTGGTTTTACTTGCAATTTAAAGGACAGGCTTTATCCCACAGATGGATTGTTTCCAACAATTTGTTATAAATTAGATATCTACGCAGTATCTGAGAATAAAGGATTTTACTCAGTGCCTTACCTAGAGTGCCTGCTACTTATCAAGCACTCAGTAAGTATATGTTATGAGTTAACAATTTAATATTAGTCTCTTAAGAACTCTTAACTTGAAACTTTTTTTTTTTGGAGGGCCCATACTTGGTAGGACCATATGGTTCCAGGAACTGAATCTGGGTCACGAAGTCCCTCTGATGATGGATAAAGCTGCCATATAATTGAATCTTACAAGAATAAGATATATATTTTATAAGATGACTTTTTTATATGTACTTATGAGTGGCAACAGGAACAATGATTGATTACTGGTTCTAGAATTGCTAGATGTAATAACATGTCTTAGCTTCTGATTGTAAACAAAGGCACAGACAATGCAAAAACAAAAGCAGGACTTCTTAGAAATCAAAGAAAGGCATAAAATTTATATAACACTTAAAAAATTCAGACATTTTATCTGGCAATGCAATACAAAGATTATATAAATTTATTTTCCATATAACAATTGATTAGTTTAGAAAAAGTTCCCATTTTCAATGTTTAATTCCATCTCTCATTTTTAAAAAAATCACTAAAAGGACAAACCCCCCCCAAAAAATACAATCTGTATCTGTTCTATATTTACAGATAACCAATCACTATTAGGCACAGATTGATTAAAAACTAACATTTATTCATTCAAATAATCCCAATATTTTGTGCATCATATAACACTGACATTACCATACACTGTAGTGTCATATTCCCTTCATTGCCTCAAAAAGTGAGAAAAGTAATTTCCAGTGTCTTTATTTTTAGCCACCCTATTTAATTGGGACAGTTTTCACTTTGGCATAAAATCAGCACTGTTCATAAAACCTCTATCAATTTAATACTATACCTCCCTTTAATTTTCCTATTGCAACTGCATGATACATACAGAGCTGTGCAAAAAACTCCAAATTATTTTCTTTACTGGGGAAATTCTTTAAACTAAAGAAATTATAAAGTTTAAAACACTGAGCTGTTAGCACAGGAAACAAATCTGGAATTCTTACCCTGACTAAAAATGTAGTGTGACGAATTATGAACAGGAAACAATTTCATTTGACTTACAGAAGTAAATCACTCCCTTTGCATCTTTAAGTAGATATGGCTTACTTTTGAATAGGTATTCCTCCTTAACTGATAGTATAATTTTATTACAGTCTATGCTTTCCAGGTAACCAATGCTATTTAAGTAAAAATTATCCTGTGTGCAAAATTTCTCTTCAAATCTAGCTCTTACTTTGATGGCATGATGGCAACTTGCCCTGGGAAAATGTCAATCAAATGTTTCTCACATTTGTATAAAAATTACCAATTGTTCCATAATCTCCTAAAAGCATATGACAGTGGTCTATGTCTATGGAAAGTCATGAATACTGAACATAAATATTACAGTACAGGTAATTCACAACATTTCCTATGGGAAACTTTTTCAACAAATCAATACACTTGGAAATAATATTGCTTTGAAGAGGCACTTAAGTGATTGGCTTTGTGGATTAAAAACTCTTCAAAAATCCACAAGATGGTGTCTGAAAATGTTGCCTGGTTTCCTGGACTTTCACAGTATAAGATTGTAATGATGAGTCATTAGCCACTTAGAAAGTGGTTTTGTATTTTTTCCTTTTCTTCAGCTGTCTTACACATATTTGTCACCTTGAAGACTTAAATAAGCCTTTCCATTTTCAACAAATATGTCTACTTTAAACAGACATAATATATGGTTTTGGGAAAGTCCCAGACTTTCATGGCTACTGTGAACAAGATAAAGACAATTATCTATTTCTCCTTCTAATGGCAACAGAGCTGTCTTGTCAGATGATTGTCTTCTTTCAATAAAGTGACAATCTAGGGCTCCAGTTATTGAATGCTGTTCGTTCTCTACCACATAAAATTCTAGTAGATAACAATTTAATCAGTTATGTATTGTATGCTTATAATAGCTAAAATAAGTTTGATATAAATTAAATAAGTGTCCTTTAGTGGCAGCATACTAAAAATAGTCCTTTGCCTTCATATAACCATTACAATCATTTTAGCAATACAGGCAGCAGCTAAATACGATGACTGCAAAGGGTTAATATTGCAAAGTTCATTAGGTCTTTCTTTGCAACTGTTACAGTGAACTAGGTTGATTGCTAAGTATTTCTAGAATGCTGACATAAATGAACAGAACTGGTCCAAAACCAAGTGGAGTCACTTATACCATTCAATCACAGAATGAATACTCTGCACAAAAAGTAGTAATCCAGTACCATTTCAAACAAACACCATAAAAAAATGAGCAAATCTGATTTGTACCCATATATTAGGTGACATGAAAGATAATTTCCACAGGACAAGAAATTAGAAAGTGTAAAGTGCTGAAAGACCTCAATAATTATTTTAAAGCAGTACCAGAAAAATCCACCTTGATTATTTTTTAATCCCCCAAACAAGCAAAAAATAAAAACAAAACAAACTTTTGTTTTCTGGCATCCCAGATGTCAATTCATCCTTCATTTTAAGTAAAAAAAAATCAGTGCATATGTTATATAGGTAAATAAAAACATGAAATAAAGCCCTATTCTCATATTGCAAATTCTGTTCAACTGCCATTAAAAAAAAAAAAAAGCAATCCACATGTGGTATTCTCCAGGACATAAGAATTTTTTTCCTTCTTTTCTTCCTTTTTGGCACAAAGTTCAGGTGCGAGTACGATGCTTTGGTCCATTCACCCAGCGTGCTGAGCACAGTGAAGGCTGTTCAGAGCTCCAAGTTGGCATCCGTGTGCCCGGGAGGGTCCTGCTACCAACGGCCACTGACACTAGCAATGTCTGAGTGATACTGACGTGGCAGCCTGCCACTCGCTCCACCTTCCAGGAAAGAGGTACGTGCATTTGGTGGTTCAAAAAGCTTTCTTCGGTTCTTATTAAGTTCTAGAAAGGGAAAAAGAGAATCACTGGAATTTCACTGGAGAAATCATGTATTTTAGCAGCAAGACATGGTGGGGTAGAAGAGTCAAGTCTGGTAGCTAAATGGAAAAAAAGCCTTTAGTTGGTGGTCAAGACAGGTCTGAAATACTAGAATATCTAATGTTAAAGGAAATGTTGGTATTACAAGAACCAAAAGCAGCACACAGTGCTGACTGCAGTTTGTCAACTATCTGAGGGCTATCTCTGAGTCCTCTAAATCCAACTAAGCAAATTAGGTTAAGCACACTCAAATTTGATAGCTTTTTAAAGGGAGGGGACTTGGGTTATGACAGGATGCACTGCTATTAAACTCATTCATGTATACAATCATTAATTTTTTTAAATTTTGAAAAGTAACCCCCACATCTAAACACGAGAATACTGAAAGTTTGTGCAAAAATATTAAACAGTCCAGCAACTTCATGGACTCATAATATCCAAATTCCTGAGAAGTAGTTGAAGGAGAAAAAGCATATCAGTGGGATGTTTATTTAAATAAAACCAGTTTAACAAGTCAACACATGTGAAAATTAATGATAAGTTAACCTGTACTTTTAGGAGAAAACAAAGATTTTTTTTTTAAACTTTAAAGAAATTACACTTGACAGAAAACACTATTTGCTTTCTTTTGCCACACCCAGTGGTCTGTCAGGGTGGATCAGCTACATGTAGGCACTTCACCCCTATACTACTGCTACCCCTCTACTGCCGCATCCATAAACATACACATTCAAGTCCTCAAATCACAGAGTTCTTGCTAAATTCTTTACTTGCTAAGTTCTTTACTTGTTTAAGAACTTAAACAAGTAAACAGAACAGTCAGGTTCTGGAAATCAGGGCTTCTGAGAACCACTGCAACCAAATACCTGATTTTACAGTTCATGTAATGTCTTTTGGGAAGGGTAATGGAACGATAGCACAGCGGATGGGCTTTCGCCTTTCACTCGGCCAACCCGTGTTCGATTCCTCCGCCCCTCTTGGAGAGCCCGGCAAGCTACCGAGAGTATGGAGCCCTCGAGGCAGAGCCTGTCAAGCTACCCGTGCATATTGGATATGCCAAAAACAGTAACAATAAGTCTCTCAATGAGAGATGTTACTGGTGCCCGCTCAAACAAATCGATGAGCAACAGGATGACAGTGACAGTACCCAGTACTTTAAAACATAGCACCTGAAGTTACACTGCAAACTCTGGTCTGCCATAGACGCTCATGCCAAGAACAGACGCTGTAGCAGGTGGCCAAGGATAGCCCTATGACAGATACATGTCTTTCTTCCGAGTTCCAGATAATGAACCAAGACCCTTGATGTTGCACCTTATGGCCTTTCAAAATGCAAATGCCTGCCTTACAGGGGTGATGCAATTGTAGAGACATCTCTTTGGTTCACATTTAGGTCTTGGAGGAGAAGTAAAATAACAGTGATTTATTAGAGCCAACTACACAAAAAACACTTTGTATTCAGGTTGTCCTGTTTGCCTTCCTTCAGAGTAATACTATCATGACTCTCCATTTTAGAAATACACTAACTCGCCCCACTGGCAAAACCCTGCCTGTCCAATGTCAAGATCCATGCCCTGGGCTGCACTAATTCAGGGGACAGAGAAGACCAACCATCAAGAACACAGATTTTGAGAATGCCTAAAGAAACTGGTAGTTTCAGGTATGTCAGATATTTTCGTATGTCAAATCTGTTCTTACAAAGAAAGCATAGTTTAAGACTCTGAAGAAGCAAGGAAAACATTAAAAAACAAAAAATAAAAAAGAAAGAAACCAAAAAATGACATGCAGGCATGCATACAGATGACCATTTCAAGTTCTTCCAGAAACACAGTAACAAAGAAATTCCTATTAAAAGCTGAACACATGGATGCTGTTTTTAAAAAATCTGAAATCAAGAACTCTTGAAAGGCACACTATAGGAGAATTAAGAATAGATGAACCCTTTCTTTGCTCTTCATTTTCTCAGAGAGCATGAAAGACAACTGGGCCATTGAAGACAAAAACCTTAAAAAGGAACTGAAAACTTAGAGCTAAAAAAGTCACAGCAACTAGACTTGAGAATAAAATTATGAAGGAATTCCTAAAGATAGTTACTGATATACATATTTCCAGAGATAAACCTTCAAGAAAGATTATCAAGGAACAACTCCTACTAAAGAGACCTTAGTTTGTTATTTAATTAAAATGCAAACTCCTTCCTCTGATTTTTTTTTTCAATAAGCCTAAGGAATAGTTTGGGAAAATACCAACCTTTTTCTTTGAAATTCCAAGGTTCACACAATCCTGGCAGCTCTCAGGATCTTGTTGCGGATCTGAACAGAGTCACAAACTAAAAGAATAGGTCAGGAAATGTTAGATCTACCTGAGGTGGCGTGGAGTCTCTCAATAGGACACTAAACTTCCTTTCACCTAGTCCCTGTATATTTAGCTAGCCATTCACTAAAATACTCAGAGAAGTCAAAGAATTTTTAAAACATCAATTTTTTTCTGTGATCCGACTCTACCAGGGACAAATCTCATCTCCTATCACATTAAAATAAGTGTCTTCTGGCCCAAGATTAAAAACCGATACAAAACCTATGCTGCAAGAACAACTCTGATTACAAGTTGAATAATCTAGAAAATTTTTGAAAGAAATTTTGACCACACTTTTCATCTAAACAATGTAACTACCAGACAAATGTGAATCACTGTTGGCCCGCATTCCTGCATGCATCTGAGAAATGGATGTCTCTGTTATCAATGAGTTGAACTGGGGGGGAGGGGGAAGCAGCTTTTTGATGAAGCATTTCTCAACAAATACTTATTGCTTTTACAAATAACACTTTATGGAGTTCAAACAAATGCATTCAACAAAGTACCGTCAGATCATCCTTGATATAATCATATGCTACTTGCTGTGCAGAGCAAACATAAGGCATCTTATTCACAGTTGCTAACTCCCTTGAAAAGCAAGAGGACATGTGAACCCCACTGCGAGGCAGTTTACAGAAGCAGGATGTGATCTCCATAGAACCACACTAAGGATGATTATAATTTCCTGTTCCCCATTCTCCTTCTCAAACCTACCTGAAATACATCACAAATGTATTCCAAGTAAAGAAATTAGTAATCCCTTTAGTAACCTATGAACGTATTCAAAGATGTCTGCTTGTTCCTGAAAGGCTTACATAGTTTGGAGGATTGGCGCATACAGAGAAAGGTTTTACATCTCAGTTTATCACCAACATTCCACAAATCTCCAGTGAAAGATTATGGAGTTCTGATATACTTTCTGATTTAAAGTGCTACCCCACAAAGCATATGTTAAGTATAGCCCTCTGAGACTGAGCTTTGAGGTAAAGAAGCTAGTAGAAATAATCCTATTGCTGTAGAGAGCAAGGCAGTACCATGCTATTAACCATAGACTGTTAAAAATGTAGACGGCTTATTTTCACCGTGCTTGATGCTGTGCCCCATATGGAAGCACAATCTCAGAAGTGGAATATGACCTTGCAATATCATTTATTCTAATTGATTTTCATGATTAAAAAACCAAAAGAGGTTTGGAAACTCATAACCTGGCAGAAGCAAAGCCCAGATTTCCTCATGTGAATACTGTGTTCACTCCACTTAGCAAGCTGATCTTAGGGCAAACATGAAAAAGCATGTGCTCTGTGAATGCAGACATGTGGGTATATAGAACATGGAAACTTTTCACAAACTGAGGTGTGCAGATCTCTATTTCTCCACGGAGGGACCTAACAGGCCCCTCAATGACCAATTCCCTACCCTATTTAAAGCTACTCTTCAGATATTAGGTGTATTATATAAGACTGAAGAGTCAGGTAGGTGGAGGGTGCCATATGCTGTCAAAATTAAATGGGAACCCACTGAGGTTCTTAATTTCATTTGCTGCTCTGATCAGTGAATGCTGTTAGGAAAGGGGTTTCACCAGCTGGATGCCACTGTGATAAAGGCTTTCCTTGCAAATTCAGTATTTTGGAAAAAGCAAAGTCATTTTATTTCAACACTTGACATTTGGCTTCTGCCTTCAGTGCGTCTGTATTATTCAAAGTCTGGCACACATACAAAATTGATGTGATGTTTATCAAAAGGGTCTTAAAAAAGTAACCCCATTTTTTCATTTTCCCAATTCCTTCACATTTATCTAATACCTTTTTTGCTGTGAATTAGCTGACTATTCATTTGGCTCAAATCCTTTCAAGTGGCAGGTGCCCAGTAAAAGGATTTTTTAGTATCTATAGTTATATAACAGAGACATTGGAGATAAACAACATTATATTCCTTCATTTTTTTTACTACCTGCAGGACACTACACCATTATGTAATTCACAAATTAAGGAAATGTTAAAAAGCATTAATACTGCCAGGCTGCAGCTATACCAAAGAGCATGTTTTCTTCTATGGTGTAAACACCTCTGTACACACACACACACACACACACACACGCCAAGTCACATAAATCTGAAATGTAACAGACGTAACAGCTAATCCAAAATAATTACTCATCAACTCAACAGTTTACACTTAACACAATAAAAAAAAAGAATTAAATAGCTCTCCCATTCTGTCAAAGGCAATACTTTCTGCAGCAATGTGTAGATTGATATAATTTGCATAATGTTTTAATGAGAGGGTAGGGACAGTATCAATATTTATTTGCAGAATACTCTGAAATCACAATCACTGAGGTGAGGTTCGAGCTTAGTAAGAAAGTGGCTGAGTTAGGTGCAGCCGTATGGGCAGAGGTGATTTAAGTCTTAAAATACAAAAATTAATATTTATAGTCACCTGAGATTGCAAGTAGCATTTTCCTTCTGGCACCAAAAGTTGTGATTCCCAGTTCTTTCAAATCCTGATCTGTGAGAGTGAGGAATGTCTGAAGATCAATCTGTGGGTGAGAAAATAATCTATAACCAATACATTAAAATGTTTTCTTTCTCATTAACTCATCATTGCAACTTAAATTATGTCCGGCCTACTTCCGAAAAAGAATGATGGTGTCACAAACTTAAGAGAATAAAGGTAGTGAAATAAGTGATGGAGTAGAAAAGTCAGTCTAAGTCAGTGGTTTACTGTAATTAAAGTAAAACATAAAACTTAAAAAATTTAAAACATTAATGTTTAGCCAGGACAAAATGGAAGTTGGAGAGTTCTTGCAAACTGATAAAAGAATATCTGTACAGAAAAAAATAAAGTACTTTTAAACTCTGGATTTTGACGTGATAAAAATTAAATAATACCATTATAAGATAGAATTTTCCACTATATTCTACAGAAAACTTAGAGATTCCCAGGCTACAAATCACTTGGCACAGCCCAACAGACTATCTCTGAAATTAGGACATAAGTATTTCCAAGATCAGTATAAATAAACTCTAGAATCAGTGACAATATGTAGGGAAGTAACCCAAGGATGTTACCATTTCCTTAAACGTAGGGTAGGGGAATAAAGAAAATAGGGGTTGTGAACCCAGACACCTGGGTTCAGAACACAACAAAATATATTTTTCCAAAAAATAAAGAATGTAATATGAAATCTTTATTTTTATTTTGGAAGTGCATTCAGATCTTATACCACCTTATCCTAGTTAACATTATCTGAGAATCTCTGAAACAGAATGTCTATATCTAAAACTTTTCTAAAGGACCAAAGAGTAGTAACTCTTCCAGACCCACTTAGTCATACTTTGTATAATCTACTCAACTGTGCAGAGTTAGTTTGAAAACCATCATGGATAACTGAACGAATGAGTGTGGTTTCCAATAAGGCTTTATTTACAAAATCAAGCCAAATTTTTGTCTGCTTTATTAGATAAATTAAGAAAGACATAATAATAAATTTTTAATAAATTAAAATTTAATTTAATAAATTAAATTTTTATAAATTTTTAATAAATTAAAAAACAACATAATAAAACTTTTTTATGTTTTCTTCCTTCCTGGAACAACTGAATAAGAAATACATATAAAGTATTTTTGAACTTACTGAAATAGGAAATATATGTTTTTTAATGATTTTCTTAAAATTTTTTGGAGACATTCTGTGTGTGAATAAGTAACTCTGCACTTTAGTGTTATCTAACCAATTACTCTCTAATCAGTCACTCTCGGTAAATGAGAGTGACTTTAGTAGTCTGATGATAAAAGTTTTATTCAACTTAGTATTTGTTTAACCAAGAATTTTTCAAATTTAAATACAGGGAAAAGAAGACTACACCCTGAAATCCAATATACATATATTTAATTAAAAAGTTCAGTGATTCAAGTTATAAACCATGAATGACACATGAAATTCATGACAAATTTAGGATCATAAAAATTCTAGATTTTTTATTTATTTATAAATTTTTATTAGTAAATCACTGTGGGGTACAGTTACAAACTTATGAACTTTCATGTTTGTATTTGGTTTACATCCCTCCACCAGTGCCCATTCTCCTCCACCAATGTTCCCAATATCCCTCTCACTGCCCCCACCCCAACGCCCACCACCCCACCCTGCCATAGTGGCAGGGTGGGGTGGGGGGATGCTGGGTTTACTGGTGGTAGAGAATGGGCACTGGTGAAGGGATGGGTTCTCGAACTTTGTATGGGGGAAACATGAGCACAAAAATATATAAATCTGATGATTCACTAATTAAAAATTAAAAAAAAAAACAGATGACTGGTTAAAGAAACTTTGGTACATCTACACAATGGAATACTATGCAGCTGTTAGAAAAGATGAAGTCACGAAATTTGCCTATAAGTGGATCAGCGTAGAGAGTATCATGTTGAGTGAAATGAGTCTTAAAGAAAGAGACAGACATAGAAAGATCACACTCATATGTGGAATATAAAGTAGCAGAATGAGACACTAACACCCAAGAGTAGTAGAGATTAGAACCAGGAAGTCTGCCCCACAGATTGGAAACTGGCCTCACATGTTGGGGGAAAAGGCAGCAGAGACAGAGAAGGGAACACCTAGTAGAGAATATTGGGAGGACCCACTCGGGTTGAAAGCCGCATACCAAAAGTGGACTATAGACCAAACATGATGGCCACTCAATACCTCTATTGCAAACTACAACATCCAACAGGAGAGAGAACAAAAGGGAATGCCCTGCCACAGGCATTTTGTTCTCTCTCTCTGATTAGGTGTTGTGGTTTGCAATAAAGGTGTTGAGTGGCCATTGTGTTCAGTCTCCAGTCTACATTCTGCACGGGTCACCCTTCCCTCGCATGACCTCCGACCACATTTTACTTGGTGTTTCCTTCTCTGAGTTGCCCAGAATGAGAGACCAGCCTCCAAGCCATGGAGTCAATCTCCTGGTACTTATTTCTACTATTCTTGGGCGTTAGTCTTATAGTCTATTATTCTATATTCCACAGATGAGTGCAATCTTTCTATGTCTGTCTCTCTCTTTCTGAACCAGTCATCTGTTTTTGGGCACTCCGG
The DNA here is from genome assembly GCF_027595985.1 of Sorex araneus. Classification (NCBI taxonomy): domain Eukaryota; kingdom Metazoa; phylum Chordata; class Mammalia; order Eulipotyphla; family Soricidae; genus Sorex; species Sorex araneus. The sequence continues at coordinate 59,408,067 of NC_073312.1, read as the reverse complement.
CTAAACTAAGAAGCTTCTGCACCTCAAAAGAAATAGAGACCAAAGTACAAAGACAGCCTACAGAATGGGAGAGGATATTTACCCAATACCCATCTGATATGGGGTTGATATCAAGGATATACAAGACACTGGCTAAACTCCAGAAGAAGAGAACTGCCAACCCAATCAAAAAATGGGGTGATGAAATGAACAGAAACTTTCCCAAAGAAGAAATCCGAATGGCTGAGAGGCACATGAGAAAATGCTCTACATCACTAATCATTAGGGAGATGCAGATCAAAACAACAATGAGATATCATCTCACACCACAGAGACTGGCCCACATCCAAAAAAACAAAAGCAGCCAGTGTTGGCGTGAATGTGGGGAGAAATGGACTCTCCGTCACTGCTGGTGGGAATACTGACTGGTTCAGCCCCAAAGGGTTGAACAATATGGACGATTCTCACAAACCTAGAAACTGAGCTCCCATTTGACCCAGCAATACCACTTCTGGAAATATACCCTGGAGAGGCAAAAAGGCATAGTAGAAATGACATCTGCATTTCTATGTTCATTGCAGCACTATTTACAATAGCCAAAATCTGGAAAAATTCTAGATTTTGAAATCAAAATAGCTGTGGAGAAGAGCTAGACATTTTGTGATGATCATCATGTAGCATATATAGTTGTCACATAAAGCTATATATCTGAAACTAACAAATATGAACGAAGTATCTTAGGTCAGAACAAAAGATTTCTGCCACCAGAAGAGTGTAGGGAGGTGAGCAAATCAGATAAAGGGAAGCTAATTATATGGCTGATGGTGGAAACTAGACTTAATGGAAATCACTACGTAGCACATATAGATGTCAAGTTGTAATACTTCAATAAAACTTAGAAAATAACAGTCACATACAATCCTTTGGTTTATTACAGATACATGTCTGGGAATGACTGATTTAAATGATATCCTATAGGGTGAATTAAAAGTAAATCATGGAATAATGTGTATATTTGAAAAAATAATCTTACAGATCTACAGTCATGTATGCATAATGACATTTTGATCAATAACAATGGCTCTTTGTAGAATCCAAATATATACCTATAGACTAAACATTTAAGTTTGTGTAAATATACTTATTACAGTTTTTACACAATGAAATCACTTGATAATGCATGTCTCAGCCATTTTAAGCACTTAAGCATTTTAAGTATTGTATTCTGACTTTCTGTCGCAATGTGTTAGCTGTACTTTGATAATCTGAAAGCACTAAGGAAAAAAAAACACTCAGTACCTCCTTTCTTTCTATCAGTGTATAATGGCCACGACTGATTAGTCTAATCCAGATCCATGATAGGAAGGATTCAAAAGATGTGTTAGTTTTGTCTCAGTTCAGAAATAGCCCAAATAGTAAATAAATATAAAAATAATACATTATACTCTATGATAACGAACTTTAGTAACCAGACAAGGATGGAGGAAAAGACACATATTATAGATGCTGCTTTTTAAAGTGCAACATGTAAAAATATCAACTATTAAGTTCAATCATATTAAAACTAGACTTGTTGCTCATCTTAGGAGAACAATGAATCCAAAGCTTCTATGAATCAATCCACTAATTAGGTCATTTCGCTAACACTGGTAAGGGAAGGCTATCTTTTTTTCTTTTCTGCATATCCATCTTTACCGGCTGACTAAACAAGATATGCATGACATTTTTCTTAACAGCAAAGACAAGCTATGAAGCTTGAATATTTAAATGCTCAGTGAGAGGATAGGCATAGGTCAATGAGTGATACCATTCTAGAAGTAGACATACAGACAGCCAAATAAAGACACCCAGGAAAATGCATACATACTGACTGACCTCTTGCTGCTGGAAGACGTCTGTGTATTTACCCAGGCCCAGCTTACTGAAGAGCTCAGGGAGGTCAGAGCCTTTGAAAGAGCTGTTCAGGTTACAGCCATTGCTCCCTGTCAGCGAAGAAATGCAGTCCATGTAATTGCTACTGCTGAGATAGTGTTCCGCTGAAAGGCAAAGGAGAGACAAGCTGAAAATGTAAATGCCCAGAGAGAATAGAGTTTAATTAAAAGTTTTAATCACTTCAATATTTCAAGTTCCTTTGTTGAGCTGAACAGAGCAATAGCTGCAGAAATAAGGCAATTCTTTACTAAAACATTGGCTTTTCATTAAGGAAATGCTGGTTATTGCTTTCAGAGACTCTTGCCATTTAGAGAGTTACTCTTGAGGGGCAGCAATTCAGCAACAGTGCCTCTGTAGTTAATAATCATTAATTATATTCTCTCTAAGCATTCAGAAGAATTTTTTCTTTATAATTGATTTGATATGAATTAAATGAGCTGGAGGGAGGATTTCTGGGAAGAGCAAAGGTACAGTGAGTTACTGTAAATACAAGCTCTTTACACAACCATGCTTTCCTGAGATCAAAAGAATCTGATATTGCAACATATAAATCCCATCATTTCAAATATAAAATTTGATAATAAGTTCACAAAATAGAGCATTTTCAAAATTAGGAAATACATCTAAAACAATGAGAATGATGCTGGAGAGCCTAGATTTCACTGATGATAGAAATAAATCTGTGCCTGGAGAAAAAATTCTAAGGATTTTCCATGGCTCTCTGATTGGTGAGCACAGGTTTCTCTACAATCTGTGGTTCTCAGATCCAATGACAGGCCAGGCTGGGTGATGGGCTAGTAAGCCATGCCAAGTACCTGACAAAATGTTGAAAGACTGAGACATCTATTACTTTGACAATGCTGCTGCAGGAATCCTGGAGAGATAATGGTAGATGCTCAGTCAATGAGATCCATCCGTCTCCTCTAGATTTGTCAAATCAAAAAAATCTTGCTCAATTTTTTTGAGCGCCACACATCACATTTTTCAGGTTATTTTCATCTCCCAATTAATAAGTCCTTCATATGGTTGAGAGATAGTACAGAAGATAAGGCACCAGCCCAGCACGTGACCAACCAGGGTATGATGCCAAGAACCATGTGTGGTTCCACGAGCACTGCCAGGGGTTAAGCCCTGAGCACCCTGTGTATGGCCACAAAAACAAAACTAAACAAAAACCAAAGTGAGTATTTTATATATTTGAAGCGGAATATGTTTCTTCATAAGGCTTCTCTGAAAAACATTGTTTTAACTTTTGTAAGGAGAGTATATAAAGGATTCAGGACTAAGCCCTGAAGCCTAAACTATTCTACCAGTTGAAGATAAAGCCTCAAAGTTATCAAAAGTGATTAATAAAGAATAACCAATGAAGTACCAGGTCAAGGGTGACACACACAAAATACAGGGCAATGACACCATGGAAAGTATTGGCAGGATACTTGGATATAAGGTCATTAATTGTCCAAATAATATAGATGGAGTTATTGAAAAATGTTACACTGCAACAGTTGGGTATAGATAAGGAAAACCTAGATACTTGTGACCTTGACAAAGATGTCAAGGAAAAGAATCTAAAAGTGTGCTGATCAATAGCGCACATGGGGCTATTCAGCTTAACTGAGGTTAGTGGGAATTAAAATGCTCTATAAGTATAAAAAACACATTAGATTTTGGCAGCAGTACCAAAAACAATACAAAATCTCATAAAACATCATTATATTAGGTTAGGGAAGATTTTGAAGGACTAGGGTGCATGCTAAGCATCAGTTCTGATCCTTGGTACTAGTAGTACCAAATCCTTAGGCCCTTGATTCAATTGCTAACCTAGATGGCTGAGGATAACTGGAAGTGGTTTCTGGGCCTAATAAGAAATGCTTGGAAGGCCCCTATACCAATAAAGTCTGTAAAGCAATTGCACATTTAAATATTTATACATGTTTTTGGGTTAAACAAATATACCAGTTGAGATTTGAAAAAAGATTTAATAAAATATTCTTAGTGGCAAATATTTACAGATACGCTAAGAGTCCTGTGTTTCTATTTAAATTACTTTCTACATTCTCTTTCAAACTCCCTATACTCTTAAGATAGATTAAAATAATCATTTCATTTTATTAGTAACTAACTTAACCCTAATTTGGGAGGCAGCTAAATTGTACAGTAAATTTTAATTCAGTTAGGTAAAGGAAAAGAAGATGAAGAGAAACATAAACAACCAGTAATTAATAGGGTGTCTCTGAGATACTACTGATAATACACTTGGGAATGAAAAGGATCACCAGACTTCCATATTTAAGCTTGGCTGTCCAGCAGGCCTTTTCAAATCTGAAACTCAACAATGCAGCCACCTTGGCTGATGGTAAAACTTGGCTATTATTACTGTCTACTACACTCATTTAGATTGTCTTTCTTCAAGTATTCTTCCAACACTTCAAGCTACATGTCTCTGGATTCCAATTTTATCAGAAAACCTAATAAAGGACTTATCTCATGATAGCTACGTCAATTCTTGTCCACCCACCAATTTTTTATTGTTTGCAAGTGTGGACATGGCTACAGACAAAACCACAGGACGCATGCTGAGCCTTAACTGTATTTGTTCACTTTCAGAAGCGCCATGCCTTAAACTTTACTGTTTGTCAATTTAACTACATCTTGTCACTTGAAAAGATAAATATAGCATGCTTTTCATCTTCTAGCATTTACCAATGGGCAATGACTACTATTGTCAAGATAGTGAGTTCATCAAATATTACTCATTTCCTTAAGTCCCTATCTTTTCCTCATCATTACCTGTAATATTTTGTAAGATTTATTCATTCAGCAGATATTTATCAAGCACCTACAAGGTGTTAGACATTATTAGACATTTGGAAAAAAATAACAAATAAGGTAATAGTCAAACAGAATTTCAAGCACTAGGGTATTCATTAGTAATTACTGAATAAATGAACATAGTTTCTGGTTTGTGAAGCTCAACTTCCACAGGAAGAGACACAGAAATCTGAGTTTATATTTGAACATCACTTAAGCCAAGTAAGCAAATTCTAAACTGATGACACCAAAAGTCTTACTAAAAGTCAAAGCTCACTTGATTTGTTTTGTTTACGTTTGGGACTCCCAAGAGAACCTGCAAATTCACTGTGACTTGCGGGTCCTATTCCATTTCGATCTCGCCAGTTATCAGATTCACTTCCACTTCCCAAGTGCTCACGACTGTTGGATCTTGATAGGGACATAGATGAGCCCTGTAACAAAGCCAGGTGAGAAAGGCTTAATACGGCGGGTTTCCTGGGCTTGGAGGAGAAGTGTGCCATTTCACTTTAGGGTGCAATTTACTTCCTCTGCTCAATGCTGCAGTTTCCATGAATGCTAATGCTCGAGTAAAGTCTGGATCATAGCCTCTGTCCTCAGCCATCCACTATGGACATGTGGTAATACAGTGAAGTCTCCCCTTTTTTCCCATTATGAGAATTGATTGTGTTGCCCCATACCTCCCCCTCCCCCAGAGTTATGTATTTGTAAAGTTATCCCAAGAAAATTCTTACTATTTAATAAATTCACTGAATTCAGCCTCAGGCACAGCCAGAGGTGGCCAAGCCTTCATTTAGTCTCTGGGTCAGAGATAATACAGAAGGTAAGGCGCTTGCCTTGCACATGGCTGATGTGGGTTCAATCCTGGGCACCCTATTCGGTCCTTGAGCAATTCCAGGAGTCATCCCTGAGCACTGTTGAGTGTGGCCAAAACAAAAACAAAACTTTCCTTCTCAATTTATGACACATTTTCTAGGTTTTCTGCCTTTAAAGGATTTTCTTCCTCTCTCTATTCCAAATGTCCATTAACCATGTGGTTTGGTCCCAGCATTCTTTCTCATTACACTTCAGTTTCTCATTAAGTAATCTTATTTTTCAAAGCTGAATGATATCCAGGACTGCAAATCATTACCTCCATGTTTGACATCTTTAACCTCTAGAATCACAGAACTGTCAAACTGACACCTTACACTTAACTGCCCTATCCTAATTTTAAATTAGGGTATTGGAAATATAACTATTGATTACCCATACAAGCAAACTGAATCAGCCTTGATTCCTCCTTCCCTCACCATATCTAACCCATCAGCAATACTATCCAGGCTGATTCTAAACATGCCCAATTCTACCTACTTCTCTGTATCCTGTCACTTTACTAGACATTTTAGTCTACCCTTATTTCCTACCCCAACAGTCCATTTCCCATAAACAACTTTAAAAAAGAGCAAATCATAATTCTAAATCTTAGAGCACTTTTCCAGTATTTTATTATAGATTGAGGTGTGCCATATCTGAGTTAGAAACTCCAACCATTTTTTAATTTAATATACATATACCACAAATGAAGTCATTCTATATCTGAACTTCTCCTTCTGACTCATCTCACTCAGCATGGAACTCTCCATTTCCATCCATTTATAAGCAAATTGAATGGCCTCATTATTCCTAACAGCTGTGTAGTATTCCACTGTGTAGATGTACCATAGTTTCTTTATCCAGTCATCTATTCTCGGGCACTCAGGTTGTTTCTAGATTCTGGCTATTGTGAATAGTGCTGCAATGAACACAGGAGTGCAAATCGTGTTTCTGCTGTGTGTTTTTGGGCTCCCACAGTATACTGCCAGAAGTGGTATTGCTGGGCCAAATGAGAGCTCAATTTCTAGTTTTTTGAAGGATATCCATATTGTTTTCCAAAAAGCTGGACCAGTCAGTATTCTCACCAACAGTGAAGGAACGTCACTTTCTCCCCACATCCAAAGCCAGGGAAAGGAGTATTGGTCAATGGTTGGAATCTACCACAAGTCTATATGGGGCAGAGGGTAGGTAAAATAGAGAAGGGACCAGTATGACAATAATAGTTGGAAATGATCACACTGGACAAGAACTGAGTGTTAAAAGTACAAGAGATATACATGACAACCTTTATCAGTATCGCAAACTACAATGCCCAAAAGGAGGGTAGGAGAGAAATAGAGAGAGAGAGGTGCCTAACATAAAAGCAGGCTGGGGGTAGGGTGGGAGGTGATGGGAGGGAAACTGGAAACACTGGTGCTGTGAAATGTACACCGGTGGATGGATGGGTGTTGGAACACTGCATGACTGAAACCTAATCATGAACAGCTTTGTAAAGGTCTACTTCAGAGTGATTCAACAAAAAACTCTTGGGAGGAAAAATTTAAAAAATAAAGGGGAAAAAACCCTCTAACCTTATATTTCAATAGTCCACCAACATATCCATGTTCTACTCCATGAGCTCGTTCTGACTTTAGTATGTAATGCCAGTTATTCCCTAAATGCCAGTTATTCCCTTATGCCAGTGCTCTTGCTCGAAATTGTCACAATATTGGTCTTTTTGGCACTGAAATCTTAGCATGGATGTCATCTGATCATTAGCCTACAATGATAACCTACTCTAAAGCAGCATCTGTTTCTATTTAAACAGGGGATTTTATTAATGAATGCCTTTAAGAAGAGCAAAACCTTTGTATCCAATAAAGATTAAAATGTTCATGAAATTAAGAGCCTTATATTTAAAGATTTTATCTTTAGTGCCAAAATTGACTGGAACATAGAAGGTATTTAATATTGGTGGAATTACTAAGTCTCAAAAGATGTTTTCTCCTACACATTCCATGTACTAACTTTTGGAAGGGAACATTGGAAAAAAGATATGACTGACATAAAAAGTAATCGGCTTTTCAATTCAAAACATCTTTAACATTATATATTTCAACCAAGAAAAAAACCAGTGTAGCAAGGGAGAAAACTATAATTGCTAGAACCATTCTCAAGGTCATTATGTGAAAAAATACAAAGTAAGTTCTGACTGTTTCCTGACTATATAAAACTTCCTAGCTGATTTCATTCACTTTGCTATATCAGGCAAGTTAAAGAAATATGTTGGAGTAAAATATAATTATATAACTAGTTTAGTATCAATAATTATTTGTTAAAATACAAAAAAAATACAAAAAACATCTTAGCTTACCTCCATTCTTTGATTTGTAAAATTTTAAATAATTTCATTACTCTTGTTACTGAAGAAATTAGATACACTTATGACTCCTAATGCAGGAAGTTGTTGTTCCTAAGGCTATGTGACCATTACTTAAACTTTTAAGAAATAAGTGTCAAAAAATACCAAAAGCATAATTTCAAATCTCTTTATAGTTCTCTTGATAGGTCAAAGACCTATGTATCACAGGATCATATTTTTTGAGTCTTGCAGAAAATAAAAAAAGCCTCAAGCTGTTTACTTCTTATCTAAAGGAGCTCTTGGGATCAGGCTTTTTTTTATCATGGCTACCCTAACTGGAAACAATGATTTAAGTCTAGCTACTCTGTGATCTGAATACAGAACCCAAAGCTAGACTTGCCTGGGGCAAGTTTCCTAGAGTAAGAAACTCCAAGTGCCTTGATCTCTGGCACAGAGAGGGGCCCACACCCAGCAGAACCTACTGGCCAAACATGTTTCTTCTCATAGATCAGCATTCTCCATGACCATTTGGTTTTATTTTTCTTTGGAAAAGAGTATGGAAAAAAGGAAAAAGTTTTCTAGTCATCCTCCAATTTGAAAATATTAGTGCTATAAGCAGAAATGTGGTCAAGTCTTGTTGTGTGTGTGTGTGTGTGTGTGTGTGTGTGTGTGTGTGTGTGTGTGATTTTGGTTTGGGGTTACAGCAGTGTTTGGGGGCTATTCCCAGCACCATTCTCGGAGGGCCCTGTGGTGCCAGGGATCAAACCCAGGGCTCCAGCACACAAAGCATGAGCTCCACCATTCTACACCATCTCTCCAGGGTTGTGATAATCTCTCCTTACAAATTTTAATCCACCTCCCTCCAGGTAAGTCTTCCATGCTGTCCCTAAACTACAAACACAAACCTCAATGCCTAGTTTTTGTAAACAGCTCTAAGCTATAGTAGAAAAAAGGAAAGGCAGGTATACGCAAATACCAACTGGTCATGTAAGATGGGGGGTGGGGGAGGGTGGATTTCCCCAGATCTTAGAAGCAATGAGGGTAAATTTAAGTCTTACACACACAACAGAGACACTACTTCCAAAGAAAGATGGATCACATCTTTTCATCAGCAGTGTTTAAAAACGGTCCTCAACAATATGTTTCGCTATCTCAATGTTCTTTCTGTAATTTTCTTTCATGTCTTTGGTGATGTCTCTGTATTGCGCCTTTTGAGGTACCATGATCAATAAAAGGAGACTACAGGGCTCTCTACCTTTGTCAAGAGTCAGAGAGACCCTTGGCCCTCCATGAAATACGAAACAAAATTAAAAAAAACAAAAGCGGTCCTCAAGACTAGGGTTGTGTGGGGAATGCCTGGGCTCTGATCTAGCTGGTCACACCCACTTCCTGACCTTTCAAGTGAAAGGGGCTACTAGACATCAGCCAAGAAGGTGGGACAGCAAGTCCAGAAGAACCAAAGCCAGAAAAGCCACAGGAAAGGATTGAGCCAGACCTTTCACATCTTGTCCTCAGAAAGTGGCCCAACTGGCCCTTGGTATGTTCCAGAACAAGAGTGGCAGGTTCTGCTATCATTTGTACAAAATCGCCAGCCCCTTTGTGTTTCTGACTTAGCACATCAGTTTCACACTAGACTTCTGCCGAAAATGTGAATTCCTGATGCCTGTTCCCTACCTGATGAAATCTTGAGGGAAAACTGGTCACTTTTCTCAAGCTCGCCAAGTGATTCTTATGTCTGTTAAGGTAGGGCAACATGGTTCTGGATCATTTATGAGTTACTGCTAAGTACTCTCTGGATTAAGCCATTAATATAAGGCTGTCTTGCTTGTGACTGATCCCAGTCAAATTCCTGGCACCACATACAGTGCCCTAAGCATCACCAGGTTTGGCCCCCACCAAGTATTCAAACCGTCCCCCCACACCCACCACCTCTGTCCCCCACAAAAAGAATTCAAGTCCTTTCTCATTTCTTTTGCCATGGTCTCAAATAATACAATTAACTTTCCTGAGCCGTGTTTGTACTGAAAGGTTACAGGAACCGAAAAGCTTCTAAGTGGAAATATACCTTGTAACCCATCAAGAAACCAAAAACGGGGCTGGACAACAGTACAGCAGGTGAGCGTTTGTCTTGCATGCAGCAAACCAAGGTTTGATCCCCTAGCACCCCATATGGTCCTCCAAGCACCACCAAGAGTACTCCCTGAATGCAGCAGAACCAGGAGTAAGCCCGAGCACCACTGGGTGTGTCCCTCAAATAAACAACAACAAAAAGAAATCAATGAAAGTGATCTAAGGTAATCATGACTATGCACTGTCTTTATGGACTGGCCCAAGGTCTTTCTCTAGATGTAAGAAGTGTGTCGAGTTGAATGTCCAGTAATAGTTTCAGCAATAAGTATTAAAATACTTATTAAATAAGTATTTTATTAATACTTATTAAATAAGTATTAAAATACTTTTATCAGACTCCTAGTAACATTTTCCAGTGGAAATAACATGTATTGTGTTACATACTGATGCCCTCTCATATAACCCTCAAACCACCCCAAATAAGAAGTTAAAGAGTGAAATTGTTCACCAGAACCACGCTTGTGATAGTGGTGACTGTCAGACTCCTATATTTGACCACTACATTTACAGAATAAATATAATTTCAATGCTGTGCTATTGATCGTAGCAAACAATTAGGATTTCAAAGGTAAAATATTTCACCTCTATCGGTACAGACACAGAACCAACCACCTACTCACTCTATTCTGCCAAAAGCAAGGCTGGGTGAAACTGGTAGCCAAGGATGCATCAATTGAAAGTCTAAATTTTACCACAGCAGTCTTAGGGTCTCTAGCATCAAAAGAAAATGTTTCTTTTCTCTCATAGCTCTAAGGGCAAAAAAAGGAGTGTACCTCCTAGTGCCCCGACATTATTCATAATGGCTTCTACATTTTGACAGCTGGCTGTAACTTCAATCTTTAAATATAGCCTGCTGGCTTGCTATTGTAAGTCTGACAATGGAATTCGCAGGAGACAGTTCTTTTTAGTGTTTGAGTGGTATTTTCTTTTTCACTTGCTCAAAGAAACAAACACACAAAATAGCACATTTGGTTTGCCTTTCATCAATGGTCTAGTTTATTACAAAGACTATGGGTTAAAAAAAAAAAAAGGTCAATCTACAAATGCTAGTTTTTAGACTTATAATTACGAAGCCCTTAGCCAGCGTTTGCTTTTTGGCTTATAGTAGAAGACTGTTTCTTGGATTAATCATTTTCATCCAAGTTCGGGTTTGTCTCTCGTCTCCTCAGTATTTTGTGTGCGTGAGTTCACTCTCTTTAGCTCTACCTCTATTCTCCCAGGTTTATAGCCAAAATCTGATACTCTCAAATGGAAAAAGCCTTGCTGTGTGATCACGTGTGGCCTGGCTGAGGGCTCTGGATCCCTGGATCCTTTCTCAATGTGGTGAGGATGCCAGCTTCCCAGTCTCACCCGGAGCAGAGGAGCCAACATCTGGGAAACATAAAACTTTGGAACTCTTGTTTGCAGCATTTCCTGCTATGTTCCTGGCATAGCTGAATACACTGAATTTTTAGCTCATATCAGAAAGCTTTGTTAAGTATTTGCCTTTTCCCCCAATAGAGGATTACAAGTGATGCCATTTGTATAAGGTTATTTTATACATTGTATAAGGTGTCTTATATCTTAATATATTTTTGTGTACTCTTATATATGTCCTTTACCTAATATCTCAGTCTTGTCCTATCACTTAAAAAACTCTCTTCTTAACAAAAGCAGATTTATCCGAACTTATATCTCCTAATGGATGATGTACAATTTTAATAGATTTATGAAAACCCTACAAGGCTGTTACAACTTTATAGAAATAGGAATTTTACAAAACAAATAAGCTATAGATGATTTTCCTTATTGAAATAAAGGAGGGGTGTATGTAGAGAAGGTGAATGTTCTCTTTTCTATAGGAGAATATATAGGAAGAATGAGTAGGGTACGAATCTACAAACCTCAAAAGTAGTTGTCATTGTGGGTTTATACGATACATGGTTAGCTCTTCTCAGTTCCTTGATAGTCTCAGCCGGCATGGACTTAGAAAACCCCAGGCCACTCCAGGTATTTGTGGGTGTTCGGACCTCTGTCACCACTGGTTTCTTTAACATAGCTTTGGAAAACAGAATTATGAAACAAATGCTTTGTACTCTTAATGTATTACACAAAATACCAGTGAATGCTGATTTTGATATATGTAAAGAAATAATCACTGTTTATTAATAATCACTAAGTTTAGAATAAAATGCTTTAAAATATCTTCATAACACATCTTATCTGAAACAGTGAATTCAAATATGCTATAGTATTGTGGTGATCTAATGTTAATCTATTCAACAAAATACATTTAACTTAAACAAGATTTGTGTAATTTAAACATAAACATTCTTGGTTTCTTTTCTATAAGTAAAAAGTATCTCAATTTTTCCCCAAACTTTGTATAGGTCTGCTTTAAAAAATAAAAATCAAGGTATAGATCAACAATGTATCACATACCTTTGGTTGCTAATAGCTTCTTTTGTTCATAGTCAAAGGCCTTAAAGTAAAACAGAAAAAATATCTTTATTGTACTCTAAACAGATGACATGCCAAATTACTCCATGATTAGATGATTTTGAGCCATGAATCAGTCTGTCCAAATGCTAAGCTTTGATACACATCGATGCCTGTACTATCATTCTGGCCCTAAACATGTTTTGAAAACTAATTAGAATAAAGAATTACTGCCTCTTGCTTTTAAGTTATAATAATTATGAATTAACAAACTTCCTTAATAAGAAAAAATTATCTGCTATAAACTTCTAAATACCAGGACCAATATAAGATAAAGAATAGCTGAACAACATAAACTGTGAAAACACTTCACTAAAAAAATGCTTTCAGTTTATCTGTTTCTTTTTCTTAAAAATCTTTTTCTTTTAAGTTAAACATGGCTGAAATGATATCTATCACAGCTTGAGAAACTGCTGAACCAAATTAACAGTCTTTGCTATTGAAGTGAGATAAATGACAAATGTCTATATTTAATTTACAATGATGTTTAGCAATACAATAAAAGTTAGCTCTATTTACTTTGTTGCATAAGATTAGATGACATCATTCTTTCTTTCTATTAACATTAAATAAGTAGCTAAAACACCAGAGGGGTCTACAAGGACCAAGGTAGTTCATTCTGAGTTATATAGCTATATTGCAAATGTTAATTACTTAGTATTCTCAACTCCCCAGTTTAGGGAATAGTTGAAGTCTTGATTTAAAAATATCACTTAGGGATACGAGGAAGGTTAAAAACCAATCAATGAGAATTCTTTACAGCCTGGAGTAACAGTATAGCGGAAAGAGTATTTGCTTTGTATGAAGTCAACTGGGGTTCAATCCCTGACCCCCCATATAGTCCCCTGAACACTGCTGGGTGTGGCCCAGAAATAAAAGTTTTTTTTTTTTATTTTTGGCACTTCTTCCTGGAGGATTATACCATGCATATATAGCTTTTTTTTTTCTTCTTGGATCACACCTGGCCATGCATAGGGGTTACTCCTGGCTTTGCACTCAGGAGTTACTCCCGGCAGTGCTTGGAGGACCATATGGGATGCTGGAAATCCAACCTGGATTGGCCGCGTGCAAGGCAAATGCCCAACCTGTTGTACTATAGCTCCAGCCCCGCATATATAATTTATGGGTTAAAACAGGTTGCTTCTGCAGAGTGAAATATGCTATAAATGATAATTAGACCAGAGTAATAAAAGTAAACAGAACTATCCCATATGAATTTGAGAATTTGACAGTAAACCGAAAGAGCCAGCTTTTCAGATAACAAAATTTGATTATATTTTTTAAATCCTAGGTTTAAAATGGCCTTGTAATTAAAAATAAACAATTGTTAATTAACAACTAAGGGCAAGGTGCGGGGAAATGCTTGAATTCATTAATTGGTTCAGCATGAGTTTGAGCACCTTCTCATTAACGGGACTGTGCTGAACTTTGTGGAAGAATACAATAATGATTTTTTAAAAATTATAGTTTCAAAGCATTAAGAGTACTAACAGGAATGAGTGAAAAGATAACCATGAAATAAATTAATAAGTGAGGTAAATGTGGAAAAAAGCTGGATAAAGTACAAGAACAGTCAGGAGACACGTCATTCAAAGCTAAAGGAACTAGGGAAGACTTCAGTATTTCTCAATGACTACCACTGATTTCTTACTGATTTTAAGAGTCAGGTCTTCACTAGTGGTATAAATACAACAACTTAAATTGAAACTCTAGCACTGGAACATGTTTATCCTCAAAGAAGAAACATAAAAATGGTTCACTACAGGTGAAAACCTGATAGAAAAGAAAGTAAGAGCTACAAGATGGACTTAGAGATTAACTACAAATGCCAAATTCCCTTTTATAAAAGGAATTTGGCACTTATTAGTTGAGAGAATTTTAATTTATATTAAGTGAAAATAAAGATCCAGGTAAATATATTGTTTTTTGATGCTAAATTTACAAATAAACCTGGCATGTAAAAGTTTATATCAAATATAAAATACTTAAAAAAAAGACTTTACAAAAGCCATGGCTTTTATAAATATATTCATCTAAACACAATATTAGAAAAATGCTGAAATGCAAAAAATAAAATACAAATGGAACTGCACCATGGTTTTCACTGGAAATATATAAGTATAATTTAATTCCATGAATTAATTTACTTGACATATCTGATCTTTCTCTTTCTAGGATTTTGTGAAAAATTATTCCTTTGGGGAAAAGTGGTTAAAGGGGATCATAAATCTCTGACAGTGAACTAAGAAAGTCTACTCAGTTATTCTGTCACTGAAATCAATATATGTAAGAATCTTCAAAAGCACAAAATTCTTCTTTTTCATATTGCGATCTAAATGGAAATTTGATTTCTGAATTTTATGCTCAACATTTTATTGAGCAGTTTACCTAAAAAAAAAATTCCTGCTAAGGAAAAATTCCTGCTGAGGAAATTACTTTATCTTCTGTTTTTTTTCTAATTAATCATTAGTATTAGTATTAAATTATTCTAATTTAATCATTAGTACTTGGTATCTACTTTATAAATAATTTTATATTAATTTTTGTAACTGTGTCAATCATACAACAAATACAAAATTTTCATTTTATAAGTATATCTATTACTCAAGGTTGTTGTGAAGCGGGGCTGGAGTGATAGCAAAGTGGATAAGGGCATCTGCCTTGCATGCGGCCAACCGGGGTTTGATTCCACTGTTCCTCTCAGAGAGCCCGGCAAGCTACTGAGAGTATCTCGCTCACATGGTAGAGCCTGGCAAGCTACCCAAGAGTATCTTGCTCACACAGGGAGCTCTCCAAGCTCTGCTGGCAAGCTCCCTGTGTCGTATTCAATATGCCAAAAACAGTAACAACAAGTCTCGCAATGAAAACGTTACTGGTGCCCACTCGAGCAAATCGATGAACAATGGGACGACAGTGCTACAGTGCTACAGTTTTGAAGCACTAAAAGAGAAATAAGTCTAAAATTCATCATCTAAAATTCATTTTAATCTAAAATTTAAGCAGCTGATGAACAATGTCTTTTTATAAGAAAGATATACATTGTTTTGTCATTTTAAATATTAACTAATTCTTTGCAAGTTAATTCTTGTAGTTTAGTGTTAACATTTAGTTAGAACCGATTCCTAACTATTGCAAATATATTTAAATTTAATTTGGTCTGGAGTGCAGAGGGAAATCTGATTTCTGCACTACTGCTAAACACTCACTGAATCTCCCATTCCAAACTCTCCATCTTTAACCTCATTACCTGCATGTTGATGTAAGAGGGCCGAGGGGCAAGACGCGCCCTTTCCGAGTTTTGCTGGGCAGCTGCGGCCCTCTCAGCAGCGCGCTCACTCCCAGGAGCTTTCTTGTCGGCCAAAGGGCTTTCTGCAGCACTCAGTTCAGGGTCTGAGAGCAACCTGTCAGTGCTGCTGTGAAAGAGAGTTTGTAATTTAACACTCTACTATCATAACTGAAAATTCCCTATGTGCCTTGTTTACTATGGATGTTTACCACTGTCGGCTGTTTCAAATTGAATCATGATACTATGAAGGTGCGAGTATTACACCCATTTTATTTATTTATTTATTTATTTATTTTTATTAGTTTATTTTTAATTAGAGAGTCATCGTGAGGGTACAGTTACAGATCCATACATCTTTGTGCTCATGCTTCCCCCATACAAAGTTCGATAACCCATCCCTTCACCAGTGCCCATTCTCCACCACCCGTAAACCCAACATCCCTCCCCCCCTCCCCAGTCCCGTCTCCCCCCACCCCACCCTGCCACTATGGCAGGGAATTCCCTTTTGTTCTCTCTCTCTGATTAGGTGTTGTGGTTTGCAATAAAGATGTTGAGTGGCCATTGTGTTCAGTCTCTGGTCTGTATTCCGCCCGCCTCACCCTTCCCCCACATGACCTCCAACCACATTTTACTTGGTGGTCCCTTCCCTGAGTTACCCAGAATGAGAGGCCAGCCTCCAAGCCATGGAAACTATCTCCTGGTACTTATTTCTACTATTCTTGGGCGTTAGTCTTATAGTCTATTATTCTATATTCCACAGATGAGTGCAATCTTTCTATGTCTGTCTCTCTCTTTCTGGCTCATTTCACTTAGCATGATACTTTCCATGTTGATCCACTTATATGCAAACGTCATGACCTCATTTTTTCTAACAGCTGCATAGTATTCCATTGTATAGATGTACCAGAGTTTCTTCAACCAGTCATCTGTTCTAGGGCACTCGAGTTTTTTTCCAGATTCTGGCTATTGTAAACAGTGCTGCGGTGAACATATAAGTGCATATGTCACTTCGACTATACTTTTTGGCTTTTCTGGGATATATTCCCAGCAGTGGTATTGCTGGGTCAAATGGGAGCTCAACCTCTAGTTTTTTGAGAATCGTCCATACTGTTTTCCAAAAGGGCTGAACTAGCCGGCATTCCCACCAGCAGTGTAGAAGGGTCCCTTTCTCCCCACATCCTCTCCAACAGCGGTTGCTTTTGTTCTTTTGGATGTGTGCTAGTCTCTGTGGTGTGAGGTGGTATCCTCATGGTTGTTTTGATCTGCATCTCTCTGACGACTAGTGATGTAGAGCACTTTTTCATGTGCCTTTTGGCCATTCATATCTCTTTTCTTGGTAAAGTTTCTGTTCATTTCTTCGCCCCATTTTTTGATGGGGTTGGATGTTTTCTTCTTGTAGAGTTCAACCAGTGCTTTATATACCCTTGATATCAACCCCTTATCTGATGGGTATTGTGTAAATATCCTTTCCCATTCTGTAGATAGTCTTTGTATTCTGGTCACTGTATCTTTTGCGGTGCAGAAGCTTTTTAGTTTAATGTAGTCCCATTTGTTGATCTCTGTTTTTACTAGATTGCTTAGTTCCGTGTCATCTTTGAAGATACCTTTATCTTCAATATCCTGGAGGGTTTTGCCGACCTTGTCTTCAATGTACCTTATGGTTTGTGGTCTGATGTTGAGGTCTTTAATCCATTTTGATCTGACTTTTGTGCATGGTGTCAAGTCGAGTTCTAAGCCCATTTTTTTGCATGTGATTGTCCAGTTGTGCCAGCACCATTTGTTAAAGAGGCTTTCCTTGCTCCACTTCACATCTCTTGCTCCTTTATCAAAGATTAGATGATCATACATTTGAGGTTGTGTGTGGGGATATTCCACCCTGTTCCATTGATCTGCAGCTCTGCCTTTGTTCCAGTACCATGCTGTTTTAATTATTACCGCTTTGTAGTAGAGTTTAAGGTTGGGGAGGGTGATGCCTCCCATCATCTTTTTCCCAAGAATTGTTTTAGCTATCCGTGGGCGTTTATTGTTCCATATAAATTTCAGGATTGCTTGCTCTGCTTCTTTGAAGAATGCCATGGGTATCCCTATAGGGATCGCGTTAAATCTGTATAATGCTTTTGGGAGTATTGCCATTTTGACAATGTTTATTCTCCCTATCCATGAGCAGGGGATATGTTTCCATTTCCTCATGTCCTCTTTTATTTCATGGAGTAGAGTTATGTAGTTTTCTTTGTAGAGGTCCTTTACTTCTTTAGTTAAGCTGATTCCAAGATATTTGATTTTCTGGGGCACAATTGTGAATGGGATTGCTTTTTTCATGTCCCTTTCCTCTGTCTCATTGTTTGCATATAGGAAGGCCATGGACTTTTGGGTATTGATTTTATAGCCTGCGACTTTACTGTATAGGTCAATTGTTTCTAAGAGTTTCTTACTAGAGCTTTTAGGTTTCTCTAGGTATAGCATCATATCGTCTGCGAATAGTGAGAGCTTGATTTCTTCTTACACCCATTTTAAAGATGAGGGAACTATTTGTTTAAGGTCACATCTCTGGTGAAGGACAGACCTGGGACTTAAACCCAGGCATGCTGAGTCTAGGGAGGAGCTGAAACTATTCCAGGCTGTATATTCATGCCTACTAAACAGAGCATAGATGATGCTCTAAACTAGGCATTTAATAGACAAAGACCTAATTTTCAATTTGCATTTATTGTAGAGGTATATGCAAAGTCCAGAACAGAAATTGATTCTATCTGAAGGCATACAGATGACCCAGTTTGTGTTTGTGAAATGTCTATGATATTGCTAACAAACTAGCTATAATACAAATAGCAAATGACACTTTTTACCACACCTGTTCAGAGTACATGGGAAGAGTATGAGAGCTTTACTAAAATGGGGGTGACTTGATGATTTCATATACGGACACCTAAATTCAAATCCAAGTGCGTATGAAACTCAAGGAAGACAGAAATTTTAAAAAAGCCAAAAAGCTTATTTATTCTCTTACCATCTACTAATCAGTTCTGATAGGAAAATTCAGGGGAATTTTTGAAAGGACAGTGGAAGACAAAAGGAGAAGTAATGCACTTTATTGGGTTGGTGAAAGTTCATGGAATTTTCACAGACCATATCTGAACAGAAATTGAGAAGGCATTTAGAGGTCAACCAGTGCAAAAGGCCAGGAAAACAGCAACTCAAACAGAAGAGCAGAAGCAAAGAAAAGAAACACGCAATGCAGCATAGTAGTTTTGAAGCCAGAGTGCAGCCGGATCTGATTTGGATTTTTTTTAAAAATCCTGGAACAAAATAAACAATTGAACTGAAGGGAGATTTTGAGTCAGGGATTCAGGAGGTGGTAGCTTAATTAAGAAGAGATAATGTTATATTCAGAACACACTTAATGGTAAAAGAAATAGGCATCTTTGAAATGCTCCAGTAGAGGAAAGAAAACAGAATCATTTCTTTAACAAACTAAATGATATTAATTTTAGGAATTAGAACCATGTCAAGAAAAACAGGTAGATTTAAACATAATGGGAAAATAGTCACTAGCTGATCCAAGTATTCTAGAAGCCGAACAGAACTTAGGGAATAAAAGGAAGAAAATAATCTATGTGTTGTAATTACCTCAAGAGACTATATGGATATGCAAGAAACTAATGAGAGGAGGAAAAAATTGGGTTTATGGGGCTGTATAGAGCAAAATCTTATCCATGTATGACCATTTCCCATTACTTAAAAAAAAGCATGTAAATTGGATATTTAAAAAATAAATATGCACAGAATTAATTAGAGTAAATTTTTTAATTTCCATGGTAGAGTTATATTAAGCAGTATATTTATACTGATTTGTAATGATCAAAATGGTACTGTCATGTTAGCAATTATCTTCGAACAAGGAGGTCATATAGCTCAAGTTGAAAATTCAAAGTCAAATGTACCAAATTCACAGAGGGAAAATTTCTGAACGAAATCAGGAAGAAAAAAATGCCAAGCTGATTGATTACCAAAGAGGGTAGAGAATGCTAGTTTCAGAGCAATATAAACAGTTTAGAGACTACGAGCATAAACCTAAATCAGTTAAACTGTGGAGAAAATTTAGAAAAGATACATAAGTGTGAAAATGAACAGGTATTCCATAGTTAAAAGTTTAAAGTAATTGTAAAGATAAATGAAAAAAAAAACCCACAAATAAGATCAAACTAACAGACCAGAAAACACTGAATTCACAACGAATCTAGTGTATGATAGAAGTTCTAAGGATCACAGGTTTTAAAGATGAAAATACATACTGTAAATGTGAATTTTTCGTGCCGTGCAATAGTTCTACTGTCTGTCTCTTGGCACAGGAAACTTTGGAATGTCCCATCATCTGTTTTAAATCACCAGCATTTCCGGAATGGGAAGGACTTCGGGGCATGCCTACTTCAACAAAAGCATCATTACATCCTACGGAGTTTGAGAAGAGAG
Organism: Sorex araneus; assembly: GCF_027595985.1. Lineage (NCBI taxonomy): Eukaryota > Metazoa > Chordata > Mammalia > Eulipotyphla > Soricidae > Sorex > Sorex araneus. The sequence goes on along the minus strand of NC_073312.1, from coordinate 59,387,785 downwards.
AAAAATGAAACTCCAAATGTTATTTTACCATTGAGAGTCATCTGCAATGGAAGCAACTCAGAATTCAACTCTACTGGAGACAGAATAGCTTTTAACTGCAAAGATACCTTAGTAAATTTATGCTGACTCACTCAAGAAGAATTATGAACAAAAGACACTCATTTACCGCTCCTGACCCCAAAAGAAGAGACTGCTAGGGATCAGAGAGAATACTGGAGGTAGGGTGTTTGCCTTGGACATGGTTAATCCATCTTTGAATCCCTGGCACCACATGTGGTCTCCCTGAACACTGTCAATGTTTCCTCCTGAGCACAGAGCCTGGCAGAAATAGCTCCTGAACACATGGCCAAAACAATCAACACCCCCCCCCAAGAAAAAAAAAATTTAGGAGTAAGTTATAAAAGATAATATAATGGTTTATGAAATTCAATACAGATTGTTTTATAATGATATCTGACAAATGTTATAATGCAATGTTAATACCATAAGATTTCATTTAAAAGCATACTTTGAAAATATATATCTGTATATAAACATAAAGTGTATATCTGTATGTGTATATAACACACTTTTAAACAGATACTTCCTAAACATGAGTTTTAGCAAATGTACATATACAATTAGTTCTACACAAAGAATCTACACAAATAGTCACTTTAATTTAGAAGTCCTACTTTAATGGAAAGTGATTTTTCTTGCTTAAAGTTTATTTTTCACCATATTTCTCAAAATTTGTTCAAGAAGTTATCCTTGTGCATATTCAAGGCAGAATAAGGATCACAGAGACTCTCTACGTCAACTTTGGCCTGGTCTGTTACTTCACGAAAGGGCAGAAGGAAAGATACCTTCTGCAGGGCTGGATTTGGAAGAGGCCTGATCAGGCCCAGTCGTTTGTCTGGATGGATCACCATGGTTTGCACTCAGCACTTTTTCTCCAAGTGAAGAAGTGGATATTGCACCATATTTTATGTTTGGAGGCTGAAAAAAAAATAGATATGGTCACAATTTTAAAATCTTTTTCGGGTGAAGGCTTAAACAAATTACCAGTGTCTTATCTCTTACAGAAGGACAGTACCTGTGCATGGCCATTTAAAGAAGGAGATATTTTTTTGCCTTCTGCCTGCATGCTGCTGATATGGACATCAATAGGAGTCAAGCCAGGAGGGGGAGATGGAGCTGTGTGCCCATATGTGGGTACTCCAGACAACAATATATTCGTTAGTGTGGCTTGGGCTGTAGATGGAATCATCAGGTGGGGTATGGCAGAAAAACCTGCAACAATATTTCATGAAGAATGAAATTAGAATGGAATTAGGGAAGCTAAGCATCAATGACTGTTATGTCCAGTACCAACAAGACCAATTTTTCAAGTCGTTGCACATTCTAAGGTGTATTCAATTTGGATACCTCTTTGTGAACAGGATTATCATTGCTATAAAATATTCAAGAATGTTATAATGGGAATAATACATTGGAGAATAATCCTAGTTTCTCAATACATACAAGAAACTGCCCAGAATTAGAACGGGCTTCTTACAAGTAAATTTGTCAAATTAAACCACCTAATTACTAATAACTAGTGCAGCAATGTTCGTGTAGCTTTGATACTGTTTCCCAAATATCGTGATCGCAAATAGCACAGCTGCTGGGACCACAGCCGATGCAAATGGCAGCAACGGGACTGAAATTCAAAGCCTCTCTATAGCAAGGCAGCCTCTTTTGCCACTGAGCTGTTCCCAGACCCCTATAAACCTCACGCTTTTATTTCTTATCTGTCACAATGGAAGATTACATTTTACTTATATGAAAAACTTCTCTGTAGCAGGTTCCTGTTATCCCACTGCACATCAATTTGTTCGAGTGGGCACCAGTAACGTCTCTCATTGAGAGACTTATTTTTACTGTTTTTGGCATATCCAATATCACGGGTAGCTTGCCAGGCTCTGCCTCGCGGGCTCAATACTCTCGGTAGCTTGCCGGGCTCTCCGAGAGGGGCGGAGGAATCAAACTCGGGTCAGCTGCGTGAAAGGTGAACGCCAACCGCTGTGCTATCGCTCCAGCCACCACAGTAGTCCCCTTTTAAACTAATTTAACACCAGAGAATACCAATTTATCTGCATTAGTCTTCCAGCCATAATTTTTCCACCATGAAACAATACTCTAGCAAATTAATTTAAAAGTTGTTAATAGCTAAAAGTCACATGCTAATATCTAACCCAGGGATTAGATTGAAATCAAACTCACCTGTGGCACTTGAAGTATTAGCAAGTGGAGGTGCCCATAATGTGGGGCTGGGGGTGCCAGAACTTGGACTTTGCAAAGGACTGACGGAGCTATTAAGAGCATTCAAGAGTGAGTTTGGAGTTGGTGAAGTGTTTAGCGATAGGGTGGTAGGCCCCAAAAGACCTGGAATAAATTGAAGTCAACATGCATATATTCAATATTTTTGTTTCTTTTTTTTTCTTTCTGTGTCACACCAGTGATGCACAGGGGTTCCTCCTGGCTCTGCACTCAGGAATCACTCCTAGCGGTACTTGGGGGGACTATATGGGATGTCAGGGATCGAACCTGGGTCGGCCGCGTGCAATGCAAATGCCTTCTCCGCTGTACTCTGTACTCTGGTCCCATACATTCAGTTTTTTAAAATATGGTATTAATACCTTCTGGAATACACTAATATTGATAAAATCTTGTATCTTCTGAATAAAAATTATGGATAACACAGCATCTTATTTTGAATATGCACATGAAACATTACATGATCCAATTCTAGTACACGACCCAGCTCTCCCACAAATGGATGTTCATCAACAAATGAAACAGTGTGCCCAAACCAGGCCTGCCATAGGGAGGCTCTTGGAGCTTTGCATTCATTTCAACTAGACAAAATGAATACAAATCTGCTCAAGTGACCCATTTTTATTTCTCCACATAACTCACAGGTTATCTATTTTCAAACATACTCTTTTTAAGCCACACACATTTAGTGGGGCATAGGGCAATGTTTTCCTTCAATAATATGGCTTCATTTGGCCCACTTTTAAATACATATAAAAACTATTCTGGGATCTGGAGAGATACTACAGTGAGCAGGTGCTTGCCTTGCATGTGGTCAACCTGGGTACAATCCCTGATACCACATCTGATCCCCCAAGCCCACCAGAAGATATCTGGAGCACAGAACCAGAACCAGGAGTAAGCCCTAACTACTTCTGAGTGTGGCCCCAATACAAAAATAAACCAACCAGAAAAAAAACCCCTAATCTCTGTAGCTCAGCCTAAGTCAGAAGATATACCTGGCTGCTCCTTTTCAATACATATGAAAAGCTCTCTCTCAAAAAATTTTTTTTAAGGATTTAATATAGATGAAATTTCCCTACAGGCATTTAAATAATGCCTTTTGTTTTGTTTGGGGCAACATGTAGAGATGCTCAGGGGTTATTCCTGGATCTGCACTTAGGAATCACTCTTGGTGGTGCTCATATTTTATAGAGAATGAAATTAGAGATGAAGTTGATCCAAGTATTCTAAAATCAAAGTAGAGTTTAGGGAAGAAAGGAAAGAAATAATCTATATAGTAATATAATGGTGTCAAGGCAGACCCTCCTTGGAAACTAAATCCATACTCTAACATTTTGTGGTGACTTTATTATATGTTTTTTGAGGGGGAAGGGGGCACACCCAGAGCTCACAGCCAGTGCTCAGAGGACCATGTAGTGCCGGGAATCAAACCCAGGGAGCTTCAATGCAAAACATTCAATATATTAAGCTATCCCTCTGACCCGCGCAATTTGTTTAAAGTGGTTCCTGGAAGCAAAATAAAGACTGCTGGGTCTTGTTTTTATGTCAGATTGAAAATGAATAAGGCAAAATGATTCGATAGAACCCTATTCCTTCACCTCCTAGTTCGGGAGGACACATCCACGGTGCTTGGGTCTTACTTCTGGCTCTGTGCTATGGGATCACTCTTAGAGATGCTCAAGAGTTTTGCTGTAGATTAAACTGGGGTTGGTCATGTTCAAGGCACATGCCCCACCTGCTGTACTATCTTGCCAACCCTGCTGTTTGAACTTTTTATATAAAAAATGTGCAATTTGTGATAAATTTATAATACAGCAACTAATTTCAGCCTGTAAAATGGGAATCCATAAATGAGTCAATGTATGTGACCATGACTATGGAGTGGCTCACCTACTCCAGCAACCAAGATGAGGTTACTGTTTCATCCTTCTGTTCTTCACCTCTGATCTAAATAAGTCCCCTTTGCCCCCTGGGGTGGCTGTACACTAGATTTCCTTTGTCCAGCAGAGGCAGGTCTAGCAGTTGAGGGTGGATTGGGTTCTGCTAGCTGCACCTCTCCCCCCTCCTACGGATTGGCAATTATTTTTTGAAAAGCAAACTGGATAATCTTTATCTCTGGGGACTGATGGCAATATTGCAAATGCAAGAGAGAACAAACACATAAATTACAGGCAGCCTGCCCACTTCATCCTCGGTGGCATTCTTAATTTAGAAGAACAGCCACTGAAAAGAAAAAGTCAGACCTCGATTATTTATACCCAAAATAAGAAAAGTGTAGGAAATAGAAATCAAGAGCGATATAGATGTGCATGTGTGTATATTTGAGTTTTGTGGCTTTTCATCTGGTCTTAAGACTTGAAGAGGGAAAAATAGCCTTCAAAATATAACTCCAAACAACAACAGAAAGAAAGGGAACCAGAAAAGCATTCCCCCAGTGACTGCAGAGTGGTATAATAATAAATTTTATACCTAGTCCAGTGAGTCCGAGGCCTGCAGAGGCTAAGATATCCAAACTGGGACATGACAGACCGGCAGGGCATGATGCTGGGGAAGGACTGGTTGCTATGGTAACCCCACTGCTTTCAAGTCCGAGGAGACATTTCCTTGCTTCATACATATTTAAGGCATTTCGCTCAACACTTTTCACAATCACAGACTATGAAAACACATAATGGGAAAGAAAAAAGTGACATGCAAGCCTACAATGAATTGGGGAGGTGGGTGAGAAATGAAAATGATAAGAATTCCCCTGGGAACACATAATGCTGCTTTAAAGCCAACTATAAATACCAACCATTCATTGCATAAGTAAAGGAGGATTTAGTAAAAAAAGATATATTCCTTTTGTGAAAATCCCTAAAACTTTACAGTTACCATTTATTGGGTATGTGCTGTGTTGCAGGAATTAAGGTAGAAATTACTAATATTCATATTCAAGGAAATAAGAAAATTAATAGGGTCATAGCACCACTTTGGAAGGGCAATGAGAAAGATGGAACTTAGGTTCATCTCTGCAGCCTATTTTTGTTTACATCCTGTCTGTACATCAAAGCATCTCCTCCTTATCTCATCTTTATAAATCAGACTTGTCTTCCTATACAGGAATATATGTAATATATATTAAGTATGTGTATTTTATGGTCTATAGTTAACTGATTGACCTCCAGGTACCATATTCCAAACCGATGACTTTTCTATTGCAAAGCTTCTGTTAAAATAAATTTTTAGACAGTAAACCTTTTTCTTTTTCTCAGTGGACTTATCTGAAAAACAAGAAATGTGAGCCCCAGGAGGAAGGCCGACAATGGGCAATAAAAATCATGTGTGGCTGAAAAGGCAGTAAAAGCATCACCAAAATCAGGACTACTAGGAATAATTAAATGCCCCTGAGATGCTGCAAGGTTTCTGAGTTCTCACTTATAATCTATTCTTCCCTGCTCTACTCACTTCTTATAAACTCTTAAGAATTCCTGTGGCTGCCTGTCCTTATATGCACGAGTCCTCAAAGATCTCATCTCTTTTTTTTTTTTATTTTTTTTTAAATTTATTTATTTTTAATTAGAGAATCACCGTGAGGGTACAGTTACAGATTTATACACTTTTGTGCTTATACTTCCCTCATACAAAGTTTGGGAACCCATCCCTTCACCAGTGCCCATTCTCCACCACCCGTAAACCCAGTGTCCCTCCCACCCTCCCCAATCCCATCTCCCCCCCACCCCACCCTGCCACTGTGGCAAGGCATTCCCTTCTGTTTTCTCTCTCTAATTAGCTGTTGTGGTTTGCAATAAAGGTGTTGAGTGGCCGCTGTGCTCAGTCTCTAGCCCTCATTCAGCCCGCAACTCCCTTCCCCCACATGGCCTTCGACTACAATGTAGTTGGTGATCACTTCTCTGAGTTGACCTTTCCCCGGAACGTGAGGCCAGCCTCGAAGCCATGGAGTCAACCTCCTGGTACTTATTTCTACAGTTCTTGGGTGTTAGTCTCCCACTCTGTTATTCTATATACCATAGATGAGTGCAATCTTTCTATGTCTGTCTCTCTCTTTCTGACTCATTTCACTCAGCATGAAACTTTTCATGCCCATCCACTTAACTACAAAATTCTTGACCTCCTTTTTTCTAACAGCTGCATAGTATTCCATTGTATAGATGTACCAAAGTTTCCTCAACCAGTCATCCGTTCTGGGGCATTCGGGTTTTTTCCAGATTCTGGCTATTGTAAACAGTGCTGCGATGAACATACATGTGCAGATGTTGTTTCGATTGTACTTTTTGCCTCTCTGGGATATATTCCCAGCAGTGGTATTGCTGGGTCAAATGGGAATTCAATATCTAATTTTTTGAGAGTCGTCCAAATTGTTTTCCAGAAGGGCTGAACCAGTCGGCATTCCCACCAGCAGTGAAGAAGGGTCCCTTTCTCCCCACATCCTCTCCAACAGCGGTTGCTTTTGTTCTTTTGGATGTGTGCTAGTCTCTGTGGTGTGAGGTGGTATCTCATGGTTGTTTTGATCTGCATCTCTCTGATGATTAGTGATGTAGAGCACTTTTTCATGTGCCTTTTGGCCATTCGTATTTCTTCCTTGGTAAAGTTTCTGTTCATTTCTTTGCCCCATTTTTTGATGGGGTTGGATGTTTTCTTCTTGTAGAGCTCAACCAGTGCTTTATATACCATTGATATCAACCCCTTATCTGATGGGTATTGTGTAAATATCCTTTCCCATTCTGTGGATAGTCTTTGGATTCTGGTCACTGTATCTCTTGCGGTGCAGAAGCTTTTTAGTTTAATGTAGTCCCATTTGTTGATCTCTGTTTTTACTAGATTGCTTAGTTCCGTGAAAGATCTCATCTCTTATTAGTCCTTGTTCTACGGTCATTTTATCAATTCAAATTAGTCAAACAAAAGCTTCATGTTAAGTAAAATTAATGGTCCATTCTCTAACTTTAAACTCAATGTACCAAGTTCACTTAGAATCAAAGCTACCTGCTTCTTCAGTGTCTTATTAAGAAGTATTTTATTAAAGTAGGCAGGATAATTTTCCTTAAACTGAACAGAAAATAACACACTACTTACTATTAGTCAAAACTGTACAAAACACAGACATATAAGAGCTCTAGTTTAGAAATTAAAAAATAGAATACATGACTGGTATTTACCTCTTATGTAACACAGTGACCTCAACTCAGTTCAATAATCTTATTTTTCTTCAAAGATTTTTAAAAGTTAAACCATTCCATTTTAAAATTCAAATTGTTTAAAAACATTTAGGAAACCAAGATTAATATGACATACATCCTAGAATTAAATGTCATTCTCTGCTTCTAATTGTTGTTAAAGAAAGGAACAGTCCTCTTTTTACCCTCCTGTTATTAGGGTGCAGTCTGAACAAAGCTCTAGATGTCAAAATATGTTACCGTTAACTCCAAGTTATTGTAAGTTATTTTATGCAACTTGCTTTAAAAAAATATCCAATACCATTCAATTCCTTATCTCTAGGTCAAAGTTTTCTTCAGAGTGTAAAATGAAAGGTAAAATTTCTGGGAGTAAGATATGGTATTTTCAATGTGTTCATGGATGAAAATTGCTCTTTTTTTTTTAGGACTCCAAACCAGACCGAAGGAAAGAAATAATAAAAATTAGAGCAGAAATTAATGACATTGAAACCAAAAAAAAATCCGAAAGATCAATGAAACAAAGAGTTGGTTCTTTGAGAAAATAAATAAGATTGATAAACCGCTAGCAAGACTCACAAAGAAAGAAAGAGAGAAAACTCTAATAAATCGAATCAGAAATGAAAAGGGGGACATCATAACAGAAACCTGTGAGATTCAAAAGATCATTAGAGACTACTTTGAAGGTCTTTACGCCACAAAAAAGGAGAACCTAAAAGAAATGGATGGATTCCTTGATTCCTACAATCTCCCAACACTGAAGAAAGAAGACCTGGAATACCTGAATAGACCCATCAATGTTAAGGAAATTGAAACGGTAATCAAAAACCTCCCCAAAAACAAAAGCCCAGGCCCAGATGGTTTCACTGGCGAATTCTTCCAAACATTTAAAGAAGACCTATTGTCTGTTTTCCTCAAACTTTTCCAGGAAATTGAAAAAACAGGAACTCTCCCGAACAGTTTCTATGAAGCACATATCTCCCTAATACCAAAAGCAAACAAAGACACCACTAAGAAAGAAAATTACAGACCAATTTCCCTGATGAACACCGATGCGAAGATCCTCAACAAAATACTAGCAAATAGGATCCAACAACTCATCAAAAAGATCATACATCACGACCAAGTGGGATTCATCCCAGGGATGCAAGGATGGTTTAACATTCGGAAATCAATCAACATAATCCAGCATATCAACAAAAGACAAAAACCATATGATCATATCAATAGATGCAGAGAAAGCATTTGACAAGATCCAACATCCTTTCATGATGAAAACCCTCGCCAAAATGGGGTTTGGAGGAACTTTCCTCAAGATAGTCGAAGCCATCTATCACAAGCCTACGGCAAGCATAATCCTCAACGGGGAAAAACTAAGGGCCTTTCCTCTGAGATCAGGCACAAGACAAGGATTCCCATTCTCACCACTCCTCTTCAATATAGTACTGGAAGTACTTGCGATAGCTATTAGACAAGAAAAAGAGATTAAAGGCATCCAGATAGGAAGGGAAGAAATCAAACTCTCACTATTTGCAGACGACATGATACTATATCTAGCGAAGCCTAAAACCTCTACTAAGAAACTCTTAGAAACAATAGACTTATACAGTAAAGTTGCAGGCTACAAAATCAATACCCAAAAATCCATGGCCTTCATATATGCAAACAATGAGGCAGAGGAAAGGGACATGAAAAAAGCAATCCCATTCACAATCGTGCCCCAGAAAATCAAGTACCTTGGAATCAGCTTAACCAAGGAAGTAAAAGACCTTTACAAAGAAAACTACAAAACGCTACTCCATGAAATCAAAGAGGACATGAGGAAATGGAAACATATACCCTGCTCATGGATAGGGAGAATCAATGTTGTCAAAATGGCAATACTCCCTAAAGCATTATACAGATTCAATGCGATCCCTATAAGTATACCCATGACATTCTTCAAAGAAATGGATCAAGCAATCCTAAAATTCATATGGAATAACAAACGTCCAAGGATAGCTAAAACAATTCTTGGGAAAAAGACAATGGGAGGCATCACCCTCCCCAACCTCAAACTTTACTACAAAGCAGTAACAATTAAAACAGCATGGTACTGGAACAAAGGCAGAGCCGTAGACCAATGGAACAGGGTGGAATATCCCTACACACAACCCCAAATGTATGATCATCTAATCTTTGATAAGGGAGCAAGAGATGTGAAGTGGAGCAAGGAAAGCCTCTTTAACAAATGGTGCTGGCACAACTGGACAACCACATGCAAAAAAATGGGTTTAGACCTTGACCTGACACCATGCACAAAAGTCAGATCAAAATGGATTAAAGACCTCAACATTAGACCACAAACCATAAGGTACATTGAAGACAAGGTCGGTGAAACCCTCCACGATATTGAAGATAAACATATCTTCAAAGGTGACACGGAACTAAGCAATCTAGTAAAAACAGAGATCAACAAATGGGACTACATTAAACTAAAAAGCTTCTGCACCGCAAGAGATACAGTGACCAGAATCCAAAGACTATCCACAGAATGGGAAAGGATATTTACACAATACCCATCAGATAAGGGGTTGATATCAAGGGTATATAAAGCACTGGTTGAACTCTACAAGAAGAAAACATCCAACCCCATCAAAAAATGGGGCGAAGAAATGAACAGAAACTTTACCAAGGAAGAAATACGAATGGCCAAAAGGCACATGAAAAAGTGCTCTGCATCACTAATCATCAGAGAGATGCAGATCAAAACAACCATGAGATACCACCTCACACCACAGAGACTAGCACACATCCAAAAGAACAAAAGCAACCGCTGTTGGAGAGGATGTGGGGAGAAAGGGACCCTTCTACACTGCTGGTGGGAATGCCGGCTAGTTCAGCCCTTTTGGAAAACAGTATGGACGACTCTCAGAAAACTAGAGGTTGAGCTCCCATTTGACCCAGCAATACCACTGCTGGGAATATATCCCAGAGAGGCAAAAAAGTACAATCGAAACAACATCTGCACATGTCTGTTCATCGAAGCACTGTTTACAATAGCTAGAATCTGGAAAAAACCCGAATGCCCCAAAACGGATGACTGGTTGAGGAAACTTTGGTACATCTATACAATGGAATACTATGCAGCTGTTAGAAAAAAGGAAGTCAAGAATTTTGTAGTTAAGTGGATGGGCATGAAAAGTTTCATGCTGAGTGAAATGAGTCAGAAAGAGAGAGACAGACATAGAAAGACTGCACTCATCTATGGTATATAGAATATCAGAGTGGGAGACTAATACCCAAGAACCGTAGAAATAAGTACCAGGAGGTTGACCCCATGGCTTCGCGGCTGGCCTCACGTTCCGGGGAAAGGGCAACTCAGAGAAGCGATCACCAACTACATTGTAGTTGAAGGCCATGTGGGGGAATGGAGTTGCGGGCTGAATGAGGGCTAGAGACTGAGTTACAGCGGCCACTCAACACCTTTATTGCAAACCACAACAGCTAATTAGAGAGAGAGAACAGAAGGGAATGCCCTGCCACAGTGGCAGGGTGGGGTGGGGGGGAGATGGGAGTGGGGAGGGTGGGAGGGACGCCGGGTTTACGGGTGGTGGAGAATGGGCACTGGTGAAGGGATGGGTTCCCGAACTTTGTATGAGGGAAGTATAAGCACAAAAGTGTATAAATCTGTAACTGTACCCTCACGGTGATTCTCTAATTAAAAATAAAAAAAAAAATAAAAAAAAATTTTAAAAAAAAGAAAATTGCTCTTTTTTGATAAAAAAAAAAGTAGTTGTGCCAATTAATACCAGTATAAGCATGTTCCACTGTCCTCACATTTTTATTTGTACTTATTATAAGTACTTATTATAAGATAAATCCCACTGAATTTTAACCGTAATTGTAATTATAAAATCATAATAGAGTAGGGATTCAAGAAGGCTACTTGTCCAAGGGACAAGTCAGTACTTAAAGAATTTATAAAAAAAAGAGAATGGTCATCTATCGTTTGAATCTCCAGAACTAGCACAATGGCTCGCATATGGCAAGCAAACTGTTTTTTTAATAATTTACTGGGTATGTACACATGCACATACATGCAATAATTCTTTAGCCTTATTCACTGTATCACTGTCATCTCGTTGCTCATCGATTTGTTCGAACAGGCACCAGTAAGGTTTCTCATTGAGAGACTTATTGTTACTGTTTCTGACATATCAAATATGAATGGGTAGCTTGCCAGGCTCTGCCATGCGGGCTCCATACTCTCGGTAGGTTGCCGGGCTCTCCGAGAGGGGCGGAGGAATCGAACACGAACACGGGTTGGCCGAGTGAATGGTGAAAGTCCAACAGCTGTGCTATGGCTCCAGCTCTTAGCCTTATTAACACTGGTAATTTAGTATTTCTTAAAAGTACAAGATTATAAATAAATATAAATTTCTTGTTTCTTGTCATATTTGAAAAGACTAAGAATTACTAAAAGGAACTCCAAAACATATATGTTGATGACCCATAAATGGAAAATGATGATCCATATGAATGTTATAAATTTTATTTATAGCTACTAAATATAATATATAATGACATATATATTATATAGGATCTTTAGTCACATGTATATGCAAATGCACACATAAGTAAAATAAAAACAGTATGGAATGTGACATTATACATTTCCTGACATATTTCCTGGCTCACTAGCCAAACTATGTCCAAACTATGAGCCCACCTTGCTTGGCTGTTTTGGCTTTGGTTTAATACTGATGAAGACATCGAGTTGCTCCATCAACTGAGCAATGAATTGTGGATCGACCTCAATTTCTTCCTTCATGTCAAACATCAGCACAAGAGGCAGACAACCCTAGAAAATGTGACAATAGAAAGTATTGGTGGAAAACAGTTACTCAGCAAAACACCATTAATTTAATATACCCATAAATAATGCATTATCTAATCGATCCAAGAAATAAAAATATTAAAATTCATATAGCTTGGAAAACTTATTGAAAATAATGTTATGGGGAACAAACTAATCTTGATGTCAAAATTTATTGTCTTAATTATACTATTTTAATTTTTACAGGCTACTGTCTATGTTAAAAATAAGACTGAAAAAGATTTGCTTACAAAATTATCAAAATTAACTTCTTAAAATGTCTATTTGTTTTTGGGCTGCATGTGATGGTGCTAAAGGGTTCCTCCTGGCAGTGCTTGGGGGATGATAAGGGATGCCAGGGATGGAACCTGGGCCAGCCGTGTGCAAGGCGAGTGCAAGGCAAGCACTGTCCCCTCTCTGCTATTTCTCTGGCCCTAATTTCTTAAATTTCTATATTATAATCCTTAAGAATTATTTTAAAGACTCATATGTCAGAAGAATGTAATTAATAATACAGCCCTGGGTGTCCTGAAAGCTACTTAAAAATAAATTCTGCAAGTTAAGATTAGCAAAGGTCACACCTGAAGTGTAATGATTTAAATGTCAGTAAAGGTCAAATTCTGATCAGAAAAAATATGATTATATTTTCAATAAGAACATTTTTGAGTTCACATTATATTAGCCCATTTTGTTATTATGTATCAACAGTGGGTATATAAATCAATCATCGGAAGGATAGAAAAACTGCAAATTGCAAATTGAAGGCAGCACTGAATTAAGCAGTTAAATTATTTTTCATCACTGCTCATGACATTCAAATTCATGGTTTGGTTTACATCTTCAAAACTGCAACCAAGATTTATGAAATTCCAAATGTTTTATATTACCAAATTTTATGTTTTTCAGGGTAAAATAAACCCTGAAAATTTTAGGCTCAAAACTAATCTCAGTAAACCTACCATGAGATATTGCCGTGCAAGACAGACAGACTCAATGGTGCCCTGGAGGTAGACAGTAGATTTCTTTTGTGGATTGCTGGGATCAGGAAAGTGGATCTGAGCACCTGTTCTCTGCATGATATGTTTGATGTTGCTTCCATTTCTACCCATCATAAAGAGATGATGTTGAGCTGCAATATCTAGTTGTGTGCTCACAGGAATAGCTGATGCCAAGCTCCCGGCAAGATGTTCCAACAGCATAGCAGTTCCTTCCTAGGAGAAAAGGATGGGAGGACAAGAGTCCTATAAGATAACTGCTCACATGGAGAGTGAATTATACTCTACTGCACTTCTGCCAGTTTTAGAGATATTCAGCATATTCTATAAACCAGAATGTGGTACAAGACAAAATCTTGGAAAACAAATTAGTGTAAAATCATTCAAAACTGAAACTTGTGTGCTGTACAATGAATCATCTAAACTGCATACCTTCACAGCACTAGTATTATTTTGGGACCCTCGCACTATGACAGTAGCACCATACATTCGGGAACGCTGTTTAAATGACACTGAAATGTTGTACGTTTGTGATATGTGCTGAATAGACGGAGAATTAGGATCAGGAACTGGTTGCAGAATTCCAGCAATTGGAAGCTCAAACATCAGCACCAAAGGAAGCAGCTCCTAAAATGATATTATGAGAGCTCACATTAGAGACTGAAGTCATTATGTATCTAAAGATACGCAGAATATTTTCATTCTCTTTTGAAGGTAGGATTTTAGAACATTACTTTTATTAAATAGACATAAGCTTGAGTAGACTACATAGAGTTTCTTGAATGAAAGGAGCCTTGTGTGTGGCACTTTTTCCCAGGCCTCTTTCTGATCATTTCAAAATCAGAGAAATTGAGTCAGAATAAAATCCAGAATATCCCTAGAAAGCTCTTTAATTAACACAGCTTAGTCACTATTTCCTACATATTCACATGAATTAGCTATAAATTAATACCTTATACTTGAATACCTTATAAAACAAATGTTACTGACATCAACTTATGGCGCTAAAGTGATAAATAACATTTTGTTGACAAATGATATTGAGAAAACTGGATAAATGAAAAGCAAAAAAAGGGCAACTAATTCATATCATTGTATCACTGTCATCCCATTGTTCATCGATTTGCTCGAGCGGGAACCAATAATGTCTCCATTGTGAGACTTGTTGTTACTGTTTTTGGCATATCGAATATGCCACGAGGAGCTTGCCAGGCTCTGCCGTGCAGAGATACTCTCAGTAGCTTGCTGGGCTCTCTCAGAGGGGTGGAGGAATCGAACTTGGGTCAGCCACATGCAAGGCAAATGCCCTACCCACTGTTTTATCGCTCCAGTCCAGTAATTCATATACACACATTAATTTAAAATTAATTAAAGACTTGGATAGGACTTTTGGGGTGGACCCCTGGCTAAAAGCAACCTCCTTGCAAGCATGAGGCCAGGTGAGTTTATGCCCTGGTGCCACTCACACATGCCACAATTGGTTGCAATGGCTCTCCAGTGCTATTCCAGTGGATGCTATCTCTGGTGTGCAGACTGGTTTGTGTGAACAGCTAAAGATGTGTTACATACTGCATCCATGAGTGAGCTCCAGCCAGCAAGTATTTGATGGACCCTGGAAGAGCACCATGTATGTAAACACTAGAGTGGGAAAAAAAAATGTGTTCCACCTCTAAAAACACTATGGCTGAAAGCAGGGTCCTACAGCCAGAGAGTCAGAGTCTGATGAGCAACACAACTAAGTGAACAAGAAGCACGACAAGCATATCTGACTTCTGGTCCTCACAATAACAAAAACCAAGAGATGGGAGTTGAAAAAAGGTCTTGCGGAAGACATCAAGCCAAAAATCACACAGAAGCAAACAATAGAATTCATTGATTTCACTTAAGTGGGGCCCTGGAGCATTTCAAATGCAAAAGAAACCAAAGCAAACACAAACATGACTCCATTAAACTAAAAGGTTTTGCACAGCAAAAAAAAAAAAAAAAGTTTATTAAAACAAAAAGGCACCCCAGGGAGTGGGAGCAAGAAAGTGCACATCATGCATCTGATAAGGGGCATTATCATCCAAAATATACAAATCACAAAGCCCAATGATAAGAAAACTCCAAAAAGGGAACAGAAGAACTAAATATGTTTTCCTGAGAAGATAGAGACAACAGGCACTTATCACTTACTAGGGAAATGAACATCAAAAAAACTAGAATAAGATTACCACTTCATTTCTCTGAGAATGGCTTAAATCTAAAACCTGAAATCACCAAGCACTGGAAAGGAGAAGTAGAAAAGAGAATCTAGTTACACTGCTGAACTATAAACCGGTCCTGGTCTCTCAAAATATTGAAAATAGAACTACCATAGGATCCAGTACCAATGTTGCTATCTATCCAAGATATTTGCATTCCTATGTACACAGCTTTTATAAAATCACCAAGATATGAAAACAACCCAAATGCCCAACAACTATTAAGGGGATTTTTTAAAAAGGTGTACTATAAATATATAATGAATACTCAAAGAAAAAAATTTTATTTTATTTACCTTATTTTTAAATTTTATTTATTATAAAAAAATTCTATTTGTAAAACAGTAACAAATTTCACAATGGAGACGTTACTGGTGCCCCCTCTAGCAAACTGATGAAGAACGGGGATGACAGTGCTACCTACAGTGTTATTTGTAAAAAAAAAAATGGACAGAACTTGATAAGGATTGTGCTGAACAAAATATGTCAAGAGCAAACAAAACAAATATAAGATGACTTCATATGCAGAAAGGAAAAAAGCAAGAGGACAGACAAAACCAATCCAAAACACTCTTGGATTCGGATGGAAGAACAGCAGTTTGTTGGGGACAGGGGAAAGGGAGATGATCGAAGGGCAGAGATGACCTAATAGATGGTGCATTGTAGTGGGGATTTTATTTGTACTGTGGCAGACGATGAAACAAACATTTGATGAAATGTGAAACTATTTTCCTAAAACAGCAGTGTAGCACTGTCGCCCCATTGTTCATTGATTTGCTCGAGTGGGTACCAGTAACGCCTCCATTGTGAGACTTGTTGTTACTGTTTTTTGGCATATCGAATACACCACAGGTAGCTTGCCAGGCTCTGCTGTGCAGGCAGGATACTCTTGGTAGATTGCCGGGCTCCCGAAAGTGGCAGAGGAATCGAACCCGGGTCGGCCTCATGCAAGGCAAACGCTTTACCCGTTGTGCTATCACTTCAGTCCCTCCCTAAAACATAAACTGTTGTAAACTATTAATACCTTAGTAAAAAAAGTACTCAGACCATACATGAATAAAACACAACAAAAAGGATCCTTTTTGGGATCCATTTAGGAACAAAATCAACATATTTTTGACAATTAGGGAAACAGATTAATTATGGAAAATTGATTTTATTATAAGTGATTATTGAGCCACGGTTGTTTTTGAAAGCTCCTTATTTGTTTCAAAAAGTTTGGAATTATTTATATATAATTGATATAACTAGAATTTGCAAAAGGATTCAAGTAAATGGAGGGGAGAAAGATGACAAAATGATGAAGTGGCAAGTGGAAAAGCTAGACATAGTGTACAAGAGTATTCATGTTATTCTTTCTGATATATATGTATATGGAGAATTATAGATGTCTTTAATAAAAAAATAATGTAACAAATAGTTACCCTAATTCTAACTCGGGCAGATTCAACTCCTGCGGGTTGTCCTGCTATAGATACCTGCCAAAATAAGAAATGTGAGTTAGATTTATTTAACTGAATTCATACCTGCCTTTCCAGTTCTCTATTTCCTTGCTACCCAAGTGTTTTCCATGGGAAAAAAATCACTGGCATTGTCTAGGAGCTTGTTAAAAATGAAGGATTTCATGCACCAACCCAGACCTGCTTAATTGAAACATCCATTTTAACAAGCTCCTCAGCTGATCTGTGTCAACTGATCTCTTTCACTCCCTTAGACTTACCTGAAACCTAACAGCCTTTGAGACCATCAGAATCCCTCCTTATAATTTCCCTGGTTCACTCACTAAATTTTTCTTGTTTAAATTCCACATACATTAATATGAAATGATACTGAGCTCAAGGTTCTTGAAAAAAAAAAACTGTCAACACAAATAGTAAAAATTCTTACTCCAAACCCCATTTCCAATCCTGTACTGAGATCCATCCCAAAAACTTTCACGTGACCCATTAACTGAAGAATTAATCTTTGTATTGGCTGAGAATAGAGGGATCTAGGAGACTGCTTTTAGAAACTGTATCCTTGTCATACTTTTGTCAAACATTTTCATCACCATCCCAGCTTCCTAACATGGCCTTTGATTTGGCGTTTATGCGTGCATCTCAGTGTCACTGTTAATCCCGACAGGAAAAAAAAACCCTACATCTCATTCACCTTCATTCAACAGTTTCAAATACTGTTAGTAGTTTAGGAGTATTGGGAAACTTCCAGATAACAAGAATACCACTATTATCTTCTTCAAGCACTCAAGTGTTTTCACGTGGACAGGTGAGTTCCATTTTGTGTCCAAACTCAGAAACTAGTGAGGAAAAGTATAGAAACTAGAGAGAGACAATGGAACTCATTTAAAGTAAAGAAGTCAAGCACTAACATACGGCCTCTGACAAGACGAGGTGTGTGAGCAGCAGGGCCACTCTGCAGACACGGTAGACAGAATCCCAACAATGAATAGTTTCTTGGATGAGGCAAGCTTTCAAAATTTTCCGAATTCACATGGTCTCTGAGTATTTCCTCAGCAATTTCACTTTCTTCAGCTCTCCCATCCTCCCCCTCCCTTTTATCAAACACTCAGATTAAGAGTTTAGGACTTGCCTACAACTTGTCTCGAAACAAGCAATGCACCTGTTGTCTCTCCACAGGAAGGTCATACTGACTGGACTATAATCCATCTCCTTCCTGACTACTTTTATGCTCACATTTCCCTCCAAACATATGCATGTTAAAAATCAAGCTTGTACTTTGTCCCATAAAAGTTCAGGTATAGAAAATTAAAGTACCTGGTTACTTTTTTCAGCTTGGTTATTTCTGTTGGAATCCGGAAAATGAATGTGGCATCCCGTTTCTTCCATTACTTTTTTGATATTGTTGCCACCTTTGCCAATCACATGAGAATGTTCAGTATGTGAAACATCCATCTTCAGTGTTACTCGGTTGCTCTACATGGAAATAATGCATTATTTCTCGATGCAAAGACAGGACAAAATTCCTTAAATACCTTTCCCCCAAAGGAATAGTATTAACAAAAGTGACCCAACACAAATTCTTACTAGAACTTTTAAGCTGATCATTTTCATGTATAAAAGTTCTATTTCTATTTCTCTTACATTATAAAAGTTGTTTTAAGAGAAATGTCATAAATATAACATTCTTTATGAGATTTCTTTTAGAAAGTAGTTTTTAAATCAAGTCAGCCACAGTTACAAATTGCTCATTTTTAATAAATATTATTCATGAAAATATTATTTCAAATAACTAAAAAGTGGATGAGGATACAACGACCAGTATCAACATATATGCTCAGAAGAATGTGTAACAAGATGATTGAAAACTAGAAGTATAAGCTCCTAACAGAATAAAGAAATATTAACAATCTTTTTCACATCTATACTACTGAATGTCAAACTTTACACAACAGATCTACTATTCTCATGGATAGAAGGAAGAGATTCATGAAGCAAAAAGTTTGAAACACTATAAAGTAAAAGATTATATTAGAGGCAAAATGCAAAATCTAAGACAAAAATGTGGCCATAAACAAATCTATTATTTAATCTGAAAAAATTTAACATTGTGAAACTTAAAAGTCTGACATGAAATCTTTAGATGATATTAAAATTAGTTAGAGCTTATAAAGTAAAATTAGTCAAAGTACAAGTATTAAAAATACTTGTACAGGGAAGACAGTACAGGGATCAAGGCATTTGCCTTGCATGTAGTTAAGCCTGGTTCAGTCCCCAGCACCACATATGGTCTGAGTACCACCTGGACTCACTTAAGATCAGTATCTCATATCTGAATGACTATGTAGATATCATAGTGCATATATAGATAACTGCCCAAACATAAGTATGGGTATAATATTATTCAATTATCCAGCATGAAAAACTTATTACAATTTAAACCATTTGTAAACATTGCAGAATCATACTTATTTTAAAATTCACCATGACTTTCTCCTGATTTTTCTTCTCCAAATTGGTTCTGCATGAAAAGCACAAAGAAGATCTGGCAGGTCGAGTTCAGATGCTTCAGTGGCCTCGAATGTTACTAATTAAAGGAACAGTCACTTACCTTTGTGTCTAGGACAGACATGATCATTTCCTTGGCTTCCTTAACATCTTCTTTTTTTCCAGAAACCTTGATATGGGGATCTACAAGAAATAAGAAAAAGAGATATATATGTAAGACTCCCAAAAATCTTTGTAAAATTAATTTCACCATGTAAGAGATTCTTCAATGAACATTTTCTTTTTAAAGCAAGGTAGTTTTTACTGAAATTTATCTAGAAAGATGTGAGGAGATAAGAGAAGTACATTTTGAGAGAGAATGCAGGCTTCTCTAGAGTGTAAATAAGCAAACAAAGAAATATAAACACAAGCAAGCAAGATACATGTTCAAGGGAGAGCATGGACTTAAAGAGCAAGCCTATTATGAATATTTTATTGGTCCTTGGTGCACCGTAATAAAAACAAGGAAACAGAACACAACCAAATATTGTGTATCTGTCTATAGGTTTTTTCTCTCTGAAAACTGTACAAGGAAAATTTAAATTCAATTGTAGAAAAAATATATAATTTTATTTTAAATAAGTGAATAACATAAATTCAATTTGCTACTGATCTTGTGCTACATTACAGGCCGTGTCCCAAGGCAGAGGTGGGACCAACTGGACCATGGAATCATGTGTCCTGGGCTGATGCATGACAGAACAGGTACTGCTGCTTCTTGTCAGCTGTTTGTTGTCTGATTATTTAAGCTGAATGGCCCAAAATGATGTTACAAATCTCCAGTTGGCTCTTGGTAGAAGAAAAGCCCCCATCCCTGTTCTAAGGGTTTAAATGTATTTAATACATTTAAATGTATTTAATACATTTAATACAATTAACTCATTTAATCTATACTATAGCTTTGTGCAGTCATTTACAGAGGAAATCAAGGTAAAAGTCTGTTTATTATAATCCAATGTCTTAATTCTGGTACAATATTTTATGTGACAATTTAGGAACTTTTTCTTACAGATCAAGGTTAAAGCACTCAGGAATATTTACCACTTATTCAAAATTAGTACTAAATGACTAATATGTTGCTATCTTTTACTTATGACCATCTGAATCTTATATAGAAAGGTATTCATCCAATATTCTCTGAATCTGATCTCTAACACTCTTCTACGGCTTGGAGTGAGAATCACCTGGTTGGGACTTTTGGAGAATCACCTGGAGGGAGAGAGGAAAGAGAAAAAAAAAAGAAGAGGAGAGGAAATGACTTTCTAAATTTTCCCATTCTCAGTATCAGGATGGAGCAATCGTCGTTAATAAGACTGCATGAAGAGCTTCAGAGTTCAGGAATGCATCTGACCTCCAGAAGGGACATCTCAGCAGCTGTGCTTAATTTGAGTCTGTGCCATCGCCTCCAGTGTCCCACCCGCTCCCCAGACTCTTCTGGTGGCTGATCTTGGCTTTCTGCGCTTCTCCTCATCCTGTTCTCTAACCCCACGCCTGACACTTACCCTATCAAAAGGACACTGAACATCAAAGGCC
This sequence comes from Sorex araneus, assembly GCF_027595985.1. Lineage (NCBI taxonomy): Eukaryota > Metazoa > Chordata > Mammalia > Eulipotyphla > Soricidae > Sorex > Sorex araneus. The sequence goes on along the minus strand of NC_073312.1, from coordinate 59,366,680 downwards.
TTAACTCTGAAACTTTCTAAAATGTCTAAATATCAAGCAAGAGACCTAAATGATCCCTAAAGTAGAGCAAAAAGAGTCACTGAATAATACTAGGCTTAGGAGTGCTTCTGCAGTATGGCATTGTTTTTTTCTCCTCTTACTTATGCATCCTAACAGGGATGGTCTTTCTGCTTGGGTTTGGCTTGGGGACCACATCCAGTCATGCTCAGATCTTACTCCTTGCCCAGTGCCCAGGGATCATTCTTCCTGGGGATTAGAGGACCATATGCATTGCTGAGAACCTGGGTTGGCTGCACACAAAGCAAGAGCCTTACCCGCTGTGCTTGTCTGGTCCTGGACCACCACTTTGCTGTAAGACTCTCACCAACTTCAACACACTTGTACAAACAAAGAGCATTTTCTTCTTCCTTAAGTCTATTGTAGCTTCTTTTAGTAATAAAGACCTGTCTACTGTCAAAATTTTGATCTCGACTATCTTCAACTTTGCTTTGAATGCATTTTGTTGTTGGCTTCCTGAGTGATTATTAAATCAAGTTTGGACACAGCAGATTAAACCATATTAAAACACAATTTTGTCTTATGTATCACTAAGCACCTATAACATAAGATGCTTCTACAAGGAAAAAAATGTATTTTTTTTTTCCACAAAATAAACTGGAAGTATTTACAGTATGGTAATCTGAAGCCCTATTACTTTACAGGTTGAACGATCACATTAAATTTTCCATGCTTCTCTGGAAGAGCAGGAAATATCTAAGGAAGATGATTATTTTTCACCATCTATTCATGAACAAATAAACAAAAAGCAAAATCCTCACATAGAAAATACTTTGTTTCAAAGTGGAAGAGCACCATCTAGTGACCAAAATTATAAACTATCAAGAGTGGGTGGGTATATGGACATATGGATGGACACATGGATGGATGGTATAGTCTCTCTCTCTCTCTCTCTCTCTCTCTCTCTCTCACACACACACACACACACACACACACACACATCACAACCTTATCAAATTCATGTCAGAACTTTTTTGGATCGCAGTTTTTTTTTAAATAATCAAATCCTGTACAAACAAACATGACCAAAGTCTAGTTTAGAAAGCTAAGATAGCTTAGCAGTATTTTGTTATTATTTTACTTTGCTTAAAAGATACATAATGTGAGCTGTTATTTCAGGTTGAACTGAAATCCAGAAATAAACTTATTTGCTTTCAATGAAAGTTAAAGATTCTAGTTTAAGCTGGTTCGTGTAATACCACAATTTTCATTCAGACTTATAGACTTACTTGGGAATACTTTACTGGGGGGAGAAGAGCAGAATAAAATGTCTAAATGTAAATACAAGGAAAGTGTCAGCTAGAAAGAGTGTTGGAAAATGACAGAGAAACAGGTAATAAGTGTGTAGTCTACTCCTCTGTAAAATAAGTTCAAGCTCACCCCCAATCTGGCCATAAGTTTTCAGTCATTTACTCGAAAAAGAATTTATTTTAATTTTTTAAAAAAATAAACCCTCAAATTCTCTGAGTATAGAATGACTTAATGTGTCTTGTAATTAGAAATTACAACAGATAATCAGTCAACAATTGTTGGATGAACTCAGCTTGCCTATTTTCTTGAATGTCTTAAGTAAAATTTGGGACAAATGAAAAAATCTGCCCAAGGTGACCATATAGTCTGCACTAACCAAAATCATGAGGTTTTTGATTTGTGTACCTTTAAAAAATACAGAAAAGTCTCAGCAATTCATCTAGATTCTTGGCCTTTAGATTCCACCCATTTGCTCACATCTCTCTCGTATCATTCTATGTCTAAAAGGAGACCAGACCAAGATTCGACAATAGGCAATACGAAACTATGAGGACCTGGGTAGGAAATGAGTATTTTATGTATTCTACAAAAAAGTTCTTATGATTTCCATATGGAAATTCATAAGGAATTGATAAGCAACAATTGTTTCCAGAAGAGCCCCTACCAAAGGCCTTATTTTAGTAAAAACTATTTATTTCCAAGAGCTAGGACATATATACGAACATAAAGATAATTAGCTATGGTTTCAAAAGATTATCTCTTGATACTTTACTTTCTGATTTTCCATCCTTGGAAACATTCACATTCCTAAAAGCTTATTTAATAGTTCCTGTCTCTTCCTTCTCCAGCCTTTAACTTCCTTCCCATATCATTCTATTCCACAGCAAATCCTACTGAAAATACTCATGTAAGTGATTTTGTTGTGTTTATTTTCCACAGAAACCAATGTGTTATTAACACATGATCAATCTGTCACTGACGTTTCATCTACCATCACTTATAGCTCTTTTTCTGGCTTCCTGATTGAGTACTTCAGAACTAGTGATTCAACCTCCAATTTCAAAGCCATGCTTCTATTCACAGCATGTTCTTTTGGAGAGGGAAAAAAAAACCCAGGAAATTCTTTGATCAACTTCATTCCTCCCACTCACACCACCCCCAAAATGAAATACATTTTATTAAATAAAGTTGCTCTTTTTGTTCAAGGGGCAAAGTTCCCTTTCATAGCATGGCATAAGGATGGCTTTGGTAGACATTATACATATATCTATGTAATTGTCCTTAATTACAAAAGAACAAAACAGAGGACAGACTTTTACTTCTGGATTTTCATTTACATTTTGAGTTCTTTCTAACGCATCTGGACATTTTAAAAAACTATCTCATCAGAAGAATATTGGCTCGGGCCAATTTAGTCAACACTATCCTTAGTGGGGGCGTGAAATAATATAGGGGGTAGGGCACAGAGTTGACCTGGGTTTTATCCAATAGAGTCCGCCAGGAGTAATTCTTGAGTATAGAGCCTGAAGCAACCCCTGAGCATCACCAGATGTGGCCCCAAAACAAAGGAATAACAACAAAACCCATTCATTAAAGGAGGTAAAGTGATATGCATAATACACTTTCAGTAACAGTATTGCAAAAGTGCCTAGAAGAGCAAAAGTGAGAGACAGACAGACAGAAGTATCAGTCACATGTTCAGGCTGGAAGGAGCAGGAACAGAGGGAGGGAAACGGGAACACTGGTGGCGGAAATGTGCACTGTTGAAGCGAGAGGTGTTGGAACATTGTATGACTAAAACTCAATTATGAAAAACTTTGTAACTGTGTGATTCAACTAAAAACTTAAGAAAAAATAAAATGAAAATCATGCAAACAAAATACCCGTTGTCAGAAGCAGTGTTGACTGTAGACAGAGGCATCTTCTGAAATGTCTTACAAGCAGTTCCAGAAAATAGCAAAACTATATGGAAACGTGTGACTCTAGGGTAAAGATTGCAGTTGGGACTTGAGAGATAGTACAGTGGGTAGAATGCCTGCTTTGTAACCTGGGTCTGATCCCCAAAACCCAAGATGGTCTCCCTAGTTCACCAGAACTAATTCCTGAGCACTGAGCCAGGAGTAACCCTTGAGCATCACTGGATGTGGCTCCCACCAAATAAAAATCAGTCAATATACATCAAGTCTTGGAAGATAATGCAGGTGTCACAAGGAAAAGCCAAAGCCAGCAGATATCACACTCAGCATGCATCAATAACATTTTATGACTTTGACTCTCAAAATTCCCTTTCATGTTACAGGGAAAAATGTGGGTTCTGGTCATAATATATTCTAAATCCCATTTTAGCCATAAATAAGCTCTGTCACCTTGAAAAAGTCATTGATATGCTGGCATATACTTTGCAACAGTGGGAGTGCATGCTCAGATCATATGTATCATTTATCAGTCTGATCTTCAGCGTAAGATGGTACCATAAGGTGCTTAAATAAATCTAAACTCGTAAATATCACTGTTTTCCAAATTTTTGGTGTCTCAACAAAAACAGTCCTCTAAAGAATGCTCAATGTAGGGGCTAGAGTGCAGGTAGGTAGGGCATTTGCCTTCACACAGCCAACCTGGGTTCGATTCCCAGCATCCCATATGGTCCCCCTGAGCACCGCCAGGAGTGATTCCTGAGTGCAGAGAGCCAGGAGTAACCCCTGTGCATCGCTGGGTGTGACGCCCCCCCAAAAAAGAATGCTCAATTTAAGATGTTTCCAAAACTTAAGCTGCCATTATTAAACACAAATGTTTTTTTTTTTTAAATTTATTTATTTTTAATTAGAGAATCACCGTGAGGGTACAGTTACAGATTTATACACTTTTGTGCTTATACTTCCCTCATACAAAGTTCGGGAACCCATCCCTTCACCAGTGCCCATTCTCCACCACCCGTAAACCCAGCGTCCCTCCCACCCTCCCCAATCCCATCTCCCCCCCACCCTACCCTGCCACTGTGGCAAGGCATTCCCTTCTGTTCTCTCTCTCTAATTAGCTGTTGTGGTTTGCAATAAAGGTGTTGAGTGGCCGCTGTAACTCAGTCTCTAGCCCTCATTCAGCCCGCAACTCCCTTCCCCCACATGGCCTTCGACTACAATGTAGTTGGTGATCGCTTCTCTGAGTTGACCTTTCCCCGGAACGTGAGGCCAGCCTCGAAGCCATGGAGTCAACCTCCTGGTACTTATTTCTACAGTTCTTGGGTGTTAGTCTCCCACTCTGTTATTCTATATACCATAGATGAGTGCAATCTTTCTATGTCTGTCTCTCTCTTTCTGACTCATTTCACTCAGCATGAAACTTTTCATGCCCATCCACTTAACTACAAAATTCTTGACCTCCTTTTTTCTAACAGCTGCATAGTATTCCATTGTATAGATGTACCAAAGTTTCCTCAACCAGTCATCCGTTCTGGGGCATTCGGGTTTTTTCCAGATTCTGGCTATTAAACACAAAAGTTTTGAAATAGCAATTTGTTTCTGAGGAAAATAAATTGAACCTTGATAATGGAGCCCTACCTGGCTGCGGAGATAACAGCTTCTATTTGTTTTTTGTTTCACACTCGAAGGAATTTTGCATCAAAGTAGCTAAAATGTTTTATTCATCTCACAGGCCTGTCCTGAATGTGCTTATGAGCACCAAACAAATGCACTGACAACCTATATGACGATAAATTCTACTTCCAGTCCTACTTAATCCATGTCATGGTTCAGAATTAAATGCCATCCAAGACATCTGTTATTTTGATCACTTTCTTCTTAGGTTGGTAAATCAGTTTGGTGATCAGCAAAAGTGATTTCAATTCCATCAACAGATCACAGCTCTTATTTTCTGGTGTAAAAGTATTTCTCTATCTTCTTAGAAATACTTCCACTATAGAAAGATTTTAAAAAGGTCAAACAGCAAAAGCCACCAAGCAGGAGAACTGTCCCAGGTCGCCTGATCTGTAAACTCTGAGGTCTTCTCATACTGCTTCCCTTCCCTTCCAGAGTGGTCCAGAGACCACACACAATTATGTCCCACAGATAACTGGCCCAGCTCCGCCACTCCTGAGGGACACCTCCTCCGTATTTCCACAGTTCTGAAACCCCAGTGACAGCACATCAAATTTGATAGGAAAGTTGCATAGGAGCCCACAAAACTCAGTGAGCAAAAACAGTAACACAAAAGATTCAACCATCACCCACCAGCTCAGTAAAGCCTCAATGATTTTAGTAAACACCATTGTGAGATATAAAATGATCACAAATTGACTTATGGATCTATTTTATTATGACTCCATGTGCATTTTTGCTGTAAAAAGCATTATGGTGTGACCTTGTTTGTCCCTGCTAAGGATGCAGGTGTCGGGAAGTGAGTGAAAAACTGGGGATATTTGAAGGGTGGGTCTCTCTGGTGGTGGGATGGACTGGGGTTGGAACACTGAATGCCTGTATGCCTGAAACAACTGTATTTAAAAAAGTTTGTAAATTATTTAATTTGAAAAAACACTTTGAATTTTAAAACATTGCTGAATTTAAAAAACATATGAAAAAGAGTCAAATACCAGTATCATCTTTTAAAAAATGATGATATGTATTTAACAAGACATTTTTTTTAACTCGAAATAACTTATTAAACCCCAAAAAACAATTTTAAAAGGATGGAAGAGGATGATAGGAAGGCTGCCTAACTTAATGTGTGGTCAGAGATAGTGCAGATTTTCTTTTAAGGAATTCTCTGACAAGAATTCCAATAAACTGAGTTAAAATGAAAGGACAGAGAGTACATTTGGAGAGGAGGCAGAAGAGTTCAGACTTTTATGTATTTAAGCAAAATGTTAGTAAGTAGCCATTGCAGACCAGATGCAGCACTGGGATTAAGGGAGAAAAATCCATCTACTGTAGGCAATTATTCAGCCAACAGTGTTGCTTTAGGACAAGTCATAAAAATCATCCTTTATCTCATTTTAAGACAAAAATATAATCTCATGAGTCAACTAGAAAAAGAAGGAATGGATAGGAAAGAGTTCAAGAACAAATGTTTTTTTTTAAATTAAAAAATCTAGTTTTTGTAAGAAAAATGTTTCCCAGGGCCAGCATGACAGAACAGTGGGTAGAGTGCTTGAATTGCACATGGCCAACTCAGGTTTGAACCCCAGCATCCCATACAGTGCGCCAAGCACACCAGGAGTGATCCCTCAGTGCAGAGCCAGGAGTACCTCTGGAAAAAAATGCAATAATCAACTGAGAAAGTGTTTTGGACATATAGTGTCATGAATGACAGGAGCAAATCAGAAAAATCTAAAGTATGAAAAGTTCTTCAAAATGCTTTTCAGTTCATTCTGTGGCCATGATTAGAGATGAGATGCTTTCACCGCCATGGTACTGAACCTTTCAGGAAATGTCTTGAAAATAAAAAGACATATATTCACATAACAATATGGAGCTAATGGATTCTTTATTAATTGAGTAGAAAAGGTCTATCAGCTTGAGAAAAATCAAAGCTGGCTTGAAGATAACTAACATTCCTAACATAATCAGCGACGAATGTTCAAAAACACTGATAATATTCCAGTAGTCCTCTACTGATATTTCAACTATAGGAGGTAATGAAGCATAAGAGGCAGGAGGTAAACAAATACAAGCCTCCTCCCTATTACGTTCCTTATGTGCCTTATCAAAGCTCTTTAATTAGAGTTAGTGGGACTCAGCAAAATCCTAAAAATAATCTCAGTAAAGAAAAATGAAATGAAAACAAAGTACAAGTAAAATTAAGGCACAGTGTTTGAAATAATCAAGAACAGATGTGTTTAAGGAGTGTAACTACCTTATCTTATAAACTACCTTATGCAGTGTAAACTAAACTCCCATCATAACTTGAGAATTGCTGTTCAGGTAGAAGGAGTGCAGGAAAAAAAAAATCCAGAGCATAAAATATTTGGAGCACAGAGGGTAGAGGAGAAAGGTGAAACAAAACTAAACACTGTCTAGTTAGTTTTTCAAAACCACTTGACATCGAATCTCTATATTCCAGAGAGAAGAAAGAGGATCCTGAATAGCGGGGCTGGGAAGACTAAGAGGCAGAAGGAAAACTGGAGTTGTTGGGAGGCTTATATAACAACTCTATGCACTCACAGGCAGAACTAGGGAGGTCACTAGGGAATCTCACTCACAGGAGACAGACAAATATTGTGACAACAGAAACAGAAATAAAGGTACAAAGAATGACAGAAGTAATAACCCAAGGACCAGCATGAAGAAGAAACAAATGGGATTAAGTCAGAGTCCAGGTCTGATACTCCACAGTCCATTACTTGATAAAAGAGGGAGCATTGAAGTGGAGGTGGAGGCATGTGCCAGGGAATAACGCATTCCCAGGGAACTGTATTAAGATAACAGCAAGTTAGGCAAGAATTTCTATGAGCCAGCAATGATTCACCTTTTCTCTCTCCAAGGAATACTGATGTCCACTTATACATGGCAGGTCCCAGCAGGACTGCCTGTAGTCCAAACCCACAGAGCTGTTATCTGTGGCCAGGGCAGATTGTTCCCCTTTTTATTTTTTTTATAACAGCTGTGACTATTCAAGAACAATCTTAGCACGAAACCGCTAGTTGCCAAAAGAAGAAAGCAGCAATGTATTTACAAATTTATACACATTAGATTAGATTAGTTCTATAAATGAAAAACTGACCATACCACACATGGTCTGTTTTTTTCTGTTTTGCATACAAAAATGTAAAATTGAGTATCACAGAGACAGTGCAGGGGTTAAGTCATCTGTCTTGCACACTGCCAATTCCAGCTAAATCCCTGGCACTGCATATCCCCTGAGCACTGTCAAGAGTGATCTGAGAGCAGAGTTAGGGATAAGCTCTAAGCACCACCAGGTAGTGTTCAAATATAGCCAGTCCTCCACCCCAAAAATGAGAAGTTGAAAAACCACAGATCTGCTTTTCAAGGATATTTGAGGCACAATGAAAGTTGTAAGGAGTTCAGTTCTAAAAATAACCTACAAGTTTAAAATTGGCATCAAAATTTTCTACCTTTCTCATCTTTAAGATCTAGTGAGAAAATTGTGCAGATTCACTGAAGAGCAAATAATTACAAATAAATATAACTCTTGAAGTTAATGACTATTTCAAACTTGTGCATGATCTCAGAAAAGCATTTTTCTGGGGTCAAAAAGATAGTACAGTGGGCAGTGCTACCCTAGGTTTGACCTCTAGTACCACATATGGTCCCCTGAGCACTGTCAGGAATAATCCCTAAGCACAGAGTCAGTAGTAAGTGAGAGTGAGGACAGCAGGTGTGGGGCAAAAACAATCAAGAAAGTTAGCAATTTTCACAAGATTAGGTAATTATAAGACTTAAAGAAAACTGTCACTTCAAAAATGTCTAATTCCATTAGTTGTAACAAGCAATATAAAATAAGTTACTGTGTGGAGGAGGTTGGGAAAATGGGGACAATAGAGGGAAGGCCACTTTTGTGGTGGGACAGTTGTTGGAACAGTAACAGCCCATAACAACTGTATTATGAGCAAGGTGTTTAAATTAAAAAAAAATTAATGTCTATTATTTTTATCATACTCTCACTTTCTACAGATGAACTAATCTGCTATTGGTAGTCTTTTGGGAAACCATGCACACACACACACACACACACACACATGCACACACATACATATATGACTAGTCAGTCACAACTTTTAAAAAGCACAGCAGTAAGGCTTTCACGTGGCCCACCCGTGTTGGATTCCTCCGCCCCTCTCGGAGAGCCCGGCAAGCTACTGAGAGTATCATGCCCGGATGGCAGAGCCTGGCAAGCTACCCGTGGTGTATTGGATATGTCAAAAACAGTAACAATAAGTCTCACAATGAGAGATGTTGCTGGTGCCTACTCGAACAAATCGATGAGCAATGGGGTCGACAGTTACAGTGACAGTGACATTTCTTAATAAAAATCTAATTTTTACCTTGCTACCTAAGAATTCCTAAATCAGGATTCACCAACATATTTTCAAAGGTAGTATTTCCGCTTAATCATCTTAGATAATGAGAAAATTCAGAGATAAGAACGTTAATGAGAATGGCAAAAGTGTTTTGCTCAGCCAGTAAAAGATCCCTCTTTCTCACCCACAATTCTGTGACAGGCTTTTTGTTGATTTGTTGTGCCACTGCGCTTCATATTTTTATCACTGTACCCTGGCTTGGAATAGAGACTTCCCCAGAAAAACAAGAGTGAGGCTACATAAATATGGGGTTAACTAGATTTGAAAGACATGGCTGGAACATAGTCCAAACAGTTGGGGAAGGCCACGTGTTTATGGCCTTCACTAACTACACATGGAATTCTTGCAAATATTTATGGCCATGTCTCTTTTATTCACTAGTGGTTTCCAAAATAAATGGAGACAAGAGCAATCAGGGTAGTGCGAGCAGAGCGCTCCCCTGAAAGAATTCTCAGATATTCCAGCAAGCAAGAACATTTGGAAGAACATTATTCACTCTCAGAGTCATTCATAGAGTTCCATAATACTTTCAAAGGACAGTGCCCTCAAAACAAATATTTCACCAGGATGACAGCAACAACTTCTTTGTCTTTACAGCAGGGAAATCTCAGAGGTGAAAAATGATAGCTGGTTCTGTGTTCTACTGCCCAATGCCCAGGGCCACCCTCTGCCCTGCTTCTAACCGTAGTTGTCTGGTTCCAGGACTACACAGCCTGCCACACTGCCCCTTTCCCTGGGTGCCCATCGTACTCCTTCCTTACCCCTTCTGCCCTCGAATGATGATGGATTCCAGCTGTTGCCAGTCCCATGGCCAGTTACTCATATTCATATCCGTATACCCTGTGTACTGTAAGCAGCTGTTGATGTTAAACTGTTTGGAGTCAATTCTATTTTCCTATCAGATCAAGACTGATATAATACCTACTAACTCATTTCCTTGATAAGAAAGTACAGATGGGCTGGAGAGAGAGTACAATAAGTAGGGCACTTGCCATGCGTGCAGCTGACGCAGGTTTGAACCCCAGCACCCAAGCACTGCCAGGAGTGATTCCTGAGTGTAGAGCCCAGAGTTAAACGCTAAACACTGCCAGGTGTGGTTCAATACCCCGGCCCCCTCTGGGCAAAAAACAAAACAAAACACTCAAAGAAACAAAGAGTACAAGGGAGGGATGGGTGTGGGGAAGTGCAGAGCCCACATGTGATACTTTCTCCACAAAGCATTCAGCATAGATTGGTTTAGAACCGTCAGTCATTAAGCACAGTGGCACAGCATCCCTCTTAACACATATTCACACACAAATACATACACATGTCTTAGTAGACACCTTTTTTGAAAAGATAGATTTCTTAGTTTCAACAGTTCAACACAAGTCAATTTCACAACCCCAGCTGAGGAAGTTAAGGCAATTTTTCCTCTATTTTCTCTCCTCTTTTTCCAGTTCCCTTCTCTCCTTCCTCTGTCTCATTCCCTTCCCTCCCCTCCCTCTCCTCACAAGTTATGCAAATGCATTTTCATTATATGATCATCTTTCTTCTGTTACATTACTGGAAATATCTTGGCACCTTCAGATGTTTCCTGATAAAAGTGCTGTAATGTTTATAAGACCTGAGAAATATGTGCAGTTTCAGCAGCATTTAGATTTTTGTTTAATGTTTTCCTAGCTTCCATACAACTTTTAATTCTAAAAGATTACTTGTTTGTATATTCTACTACCCACCTCTCTCCCAATAACCACTGTTTTATGGTTTTTGATTTTTTATGTATTTTATATGTCTGTATACATATCTGTTTAATGCCATCTTCAAATCTATATAAATGGATTTTTGTAAGCCACTGAATCATTCCAGATTCAGTTTTTTACTGGAGCATGGGAAGTCTACGGTTTATCTTTATAATGTTTTTGCCTATGGACCTGCCAATAATTATTTTCAAAAATTGTGTACACATGCATTAGCAGATTTTTCTGTACAGAGCTATAGGATATGCCACAGAGCTATAGGATATGCCAAAAAATAAGTGTCCGAAAGGTCCTTCTCTATATACTAAAATTTTATAAAGACAACGAGAAAAAAATTTTTGAGGGGGGGATGTAGGGGGAGCAGACCCAGAGGTAATCAGGGCTTACCTCAGGCTCTGCATTCAGGGAAAACTTCTGGCAGGGCTTGAAGGACCATATGGGGTTCCGGGGACAGAACCCAGATTGGCCACATGCAAGGCAAGTGCCCAACCAGCTGTACTGTCTCACTAGCTCTGTGAGAACATATTTTAAAATAGCTCAAGTATTCAATTTTGGTATGGAATAATTCTAAGTGGACCTTATCTTCTATTAAGAAAATTCAACAATTATATTTTTGATTACAATATCTGAAATTGTAACTTAAAACATAAATGCTAACCTATAAGATGACACCAAATGTATGTCCTATGAAATTTCTCTCAGAAATGTTATAGGGCAGAAGATAAAGTAACAAAACATGGAAGACATGTAAGAGAAAGAACGATAGATTCTTTAATTCTAATGAAAGCCCTATTTTATTACAGTAACAGTCCTAAACCTTTTCATCATTTTACTCAACGGATGACATAAATCATGTTTCTAGGACGTAACTCCTAGAGTTACACCACAGAGCTGCAAACTTGGAATGAAACAAAATTCTAGTCTTGCTTTATTAATGTCCACCTTTTGGACTCTTGGTGAATATTAATAAAGAAAGGAAGACATCCTACATCATTCGGTTAGAGTGATAAACATCCACATTCTAAGTGACTACAGACCTTAAAAATTCCCACCCTTGGGCAAGGGAGACAGTACTGAGATAGTAAAGACGGTGCCTGCCATGGTCCTGGGTTCGATCTTTGGTACCACAAGGCCTCCCAAGCATTGGCCGGTATAGCATGGAAGGCCCTGGAGCATCTCTATCGTTTCAGCCCTAAAATCCACATTTTATTCTTAGGATTGATGAAATATTTTGGCAAAACGAGGAGCTAAATTCTGTCTTTTCTTATCTAAAAAAATGAAAACTAGCTTTTTTAATTTGGAGGGATTTTCTCCCCACATTAAACTTTCGTACCCTTCACATCATGTGAACATTTTAATTTGTAAAAATTTTAAAACATTTCTTTATATTTAAAAATGTTTATATTTAAAATATATCAATATTTAAAATAGCCTAATTGATTTTGCCAAACAAAGCTTTAAAATGAATTTAAAAGTTATGATGATGGGGCTGGGGCAATAGCACAGCGGGTAGGGCATTTGCCTTTCACACGGCCAACCCAGGTTCGATTCCCAGCATCCCATATGGTCCCCTGAGCACCGCCAGGGGTGATTCCTGATAGTTTAGATATATGCCTAAGAAAAAGCGTTTGTAATACTATATAGTAAAAGGGAAATGCAAATCAAAACAACAATGTGATATCAACCCAGATCAGTAAGAATGGCAAATTAAAACACACACACACACACACACACACACCAGTATTGGCAGTGAAAAAGAACCCTCATTCACTGGGAATGCTGTCTAGTTCAGCCTCTAAGGAAGAATATGAAGATTCCTCTAAAAACAATGCCAGAGTTCCCATATGACACAGCAACTCTACTTCATGGCATCGAGCTCCCCCCACCAAGCACATTAATTCAAAATGATACCGCACACCTGTGTTCACTCAGTGCTTATTACGATAAGCAGGATATGGAAACCACCCAAAAACTGCAATGAAAGATGAATAAAGAAGTTGTGATATATAAAAAGAAATACCATGCAGCCAAAATAATGCAATTTTCTGCAATAAGAATTGAACAGAATGATCTCACTCATCTGTGGTATAGAGAGACAAAACAAGGATACAGACATACAGGTATAAAGAGAGACAACTCAAGGACGTACAGAATGATAACAACCATTGGCCTTGGATCAGAAAACTCCGATTGATTCCCAAACTGTGGAAATGAAGAGGTGGAGTAAAGCTGACATATAGTGTCAGTTAAGAGAAGGGTCTTAGGCACTTTGGCAGTGGTGATGTTGCAGTAACTTTGCATACAAAAATAAATATTAATACTACTGGAAGCTTACCTAAACTATTATAAAAATCAAGTATACATAAAAATTATATGGCAACTGATATTTTGTATGTTTAGTACCACCTTGAGAGTATTATGAATGTACAACACACTAACATGGTACCCCCTGATGAAGACAACATCTCTCTGTAACTCATGAAAAGGTAACATTTGAAGAGTGAAAAGCAAGGAAAAAACCAGGACGTATCCACTGTCATCACCTGTCTGGCTAAAATCACTTTATCACTGTCATCCTGTTGATCATCAAATTGCTCAAGCGGGTTCCAGTAACGTCTCCATTCGTCCTAGCCCTGAGATTTTAGCAGCCTCTATTTACTCATTCTTCCGAGTGGTGCAGCATTGGAGGCTCTTTCAGGGTAAAGAATGAGACCTATCATTGTTACTATATTTGGCATATCAAATACATCACGGGAGCTTGCCAGGCTCTGCCGTGTGGGCAGGATGCTCTCAATACCTTGCCCATCTTGGCTAAAAGAAAAAAAAATTTAAATAGGATGGCAAAAAGAAAAGTACCAGTAAGATTAAAGGTCACAATACAAATTCTAAAATATAAAAATCAATAAAATGATTTAGAATAAACATGTCACATCTTCAAGTATATATTTTTCACAGCAGAACTTCTTGGTAATTTTTCAATACACAAATTAGAAAATTCAGCAAATTTTAAGACTTGTAATAAATTAAACTAAATTATAACTGCTAAGTACCAAAAAGACTACTCATAAAATAATTTGGAATTTTTGTTTTGCAGTTATATTAAAAATCTGATGGATTTAGGTAACTTTAAGAACATATCAAATGACATGTAAAGTGGAAATGTACATCCCCAGTCCACATTTTTACTGAATATTTCCTATTTTACTGCCCACTTTTTAGCTCCAAATGATAAATAGGGATTTCTCAGTGGTTTACCTGCTAAAATACAAATATGTTATGGTATAGTTATTCGAGTACAATATTATGATGATAATGAGCCCTTAAAATTAAAAAAGTCATCAAGTAGAGGGGAGATAGAATAGTGGGTAAGATGCCTCCAACCTGGGTTCAATGCCTAGCACCCTGATTCCCACCAGAAGTGACCCCTGAACACAGACCCACGAGAGAGCCCTGAGCACAGCCAGGCATGGCCCCAAAACAAAATCAAATATTCACAATTTCTCAAACTAAGTTCTTTTCAAAGAAAAATATCTTTCAACAATAATGAGTTAATATAATTGTTTATATTATGTTGGGTCAATAGCAATTGAGAGTTCTAGTGAAAAGACTGAGACATATAAAAATAAAAACCAAAGGGAAAGTGGAAAATGTAATTATGTTACCAATGGTATAAAATATTTTCCTAATGAAATATTAGTATCAAAAGGGCGAAACTTTGGAAATGATGAGGTTTTTTTTTTTTTAAAGAGTTACTAGCTGGTTCCGTTGGAAACTGAGATCCAAATTTTATTACAAGTCATATCACAAAATAAAAACATATGCTAAGGAAATAATTTTCTTATACCTAGGCCCAATTACTATTCCCCAATCCATGAAGAATTTAAATATATATACATTAGTTTAATTCTCTATTTCCATCAAGTTCCAGCTTTATTGCTAGCTATGTCCTCTTGCTTGAACCCACCCATCCACTACTGTCTTCCAGACTAGATTTAGTTTTAATCTGTTTTACAGATCCATTTTGTTGGGGGCCATAATGCAGTATGGCCCACCTCTGTAACTACAACACACTTAACCTAACAAGAATAGTGGCCCTGTCATGCCAGAAACAAGATTCCCAAACCAAGAGAATACAGCTATGGGGAGAAGAGGTAGGAGACAAGTAACTGAAATGAATCAAAAGGAACTATTTTTGTGCTGTATGCAAAAACACAATGTGTGCTTTTTCTATGCCACTCTGGACTGGAATGATTTTCTATGTTCTGTGGTCTTTCTATGTTCTGTGCCTGGGAAAGAGGGTAGTTGAATTCACAGCCAGTTTTCAACTGACCTCCTTTGCAGCACCTGCTTTGTTGTTGTTTTTTAAACACAGTGATATGCACTGTACAAAGCAGTTCATGATTGGATTTCAGTCTTATAATGCTCCAACACCCATCCCTTCACCAACGTACTTTTTCCACCACCAATGGTCCCAGTTTCCCTCCTACCTACCTCCCTACCCCGTCACCTGCCACTATGGCAGGCGCTCTCTCTCTCTCTCTCGCTCTCTCTCTCTCTCTTTCACACACACACACACACACACACACACACACACACACACACACACACACACCCTCACCCTCTCTCTTTATGCCTCTCTGTCTCTGTCTCTCTCTGTCTGTCTCATTCTGTCTCTGTCTGTCTCTCTCTTTTTCTCTCTCTCACACACACTCCCTCTCTCTCTTTTGGGCCTTATGGTTTTTCAATACAGATAATGAAAGATTATCAGGTATATACTTTTACCTACTTTCAGCATTCATTTTCTTAACCAAAATGATCATTTTCAACTATTATTGTTATGTTAGATTTGACCCAGCAATACCACTTCTGGGAATACACCCTGGGTGCCCAGAAACACACAGCAGAAACATCATCTATACTTTTATGTTCACCACAGTAGTATTCACAATAGCCAGAATCTGGAAACAACCCAAATGTCTAGTCATAGAACTGATGACTAGATAAAGAAACTGTGGTAGATCGCTACAATGGAATACTTTGAGGCATTCAGCAGAATGAAGTCATGAAATTTGCTTATAAATAGATGGACATGGAGAGTATCATTCTGAATGAAATGAGTCCGACAGAGAGGGACAGGTAGAAAATGACTATATTAATTTGTGGTTTTATATATGTGTGTGTGCTTGTGTGTGTGTGTGTGTGTGTGTATATTCAAGGCCAGGGTAAACAGGATGGACTGGTCAACGGTAGGAAGCTTGCCACAAGAGTGTGTGTGGAGCGAATGGTTGATTAAATTTTAATAGGACCCTTTTCACAGACTGGAGTTTATGAGAAGAAATGGAATTGGCACAAGCTTTTATAATGTAAGTACTAGTAAACATATAAGCAATATCTTCTTTTATAGTTGGAGAGAAAGAGGGATCATTATCCCTCACTGGGTCCTTATCTTAGAATCTTAGTTGGAAATTTTTCAGTTGGAGAAAGGTTAGACTGTGACCTTTAGATAGGTGCTCTGACCTATCCAAACTTATTTCTTAGGTAAATTTTTAAATCTTGGATATTGGGGGTGGAGTGATAGAACAGCAGATAGGACATTTGTCTTGCGCATGGCCAACTCAGCACCCCACATGGTCCCTTGAGCATCACCAGGAGTTGACTCCTGAGCACAGAGCCTGGAGCAAGCCCTGAGCACTCTTCCTCCCCAAATCTTGCATATCAATAGGATTCTTTATCCTTGCTAAAGAATAAGTTTCAAAATTCATACTGGGAGTTCACTCATTAACATGGGAGTCACTAATTTATAACATAAAATTTCTGCAACTAGGCTGGGGTTTCACACTGGGCAAGAAGAAAGTCTTGACAAGTAAATTGTGAAAATTAAAATGCACAAAAATTTTATTCATAAAGACCCTTGAGTGCCTAGCATTTAAATATATACATACTTATACATCTCATACCATACAGTACTGATAAAATAATAATTACTAAACTAGTCTTCTCAGTAATATTGGGTCATAATTTGCTTATGAAAACCTAGAGAGAAAACATGTTAAGAACATTTTTTGGATTAAAATGTTTCCCTACTTGACACGGCTATCACCTTGATTATTCCACACTAGAAACAACTGACTGAAATGTTTGCTTATAACCTATAGAGATTATTCCCAGAAAAGCTAATGAACTTGTCTGGGCTTTATGAATCCATTTTCATTCCATTAGTGTCCCCAAATTTCAAGCTAATTAGGGAGTAAATAAAGAAAGGGGTGAAATTCCCAAGCAAAGCTCAGGAGGCCCAGGGGCACTCTCTGATTTTGGTCAACCAGGTCAGACAGTTGAATGCTCAGGTCTTGAATGCCAGGACCACCTGGCAGTGCTGGCGGCCTCCAGCGCCACCCCAAATGCTGAGGACTTAATTAGGGTCAAGTAATATGCAAGGCATGTGCCCTAATTCCTATACTATTTTCCTGGCCCTCAGCCAACTAATTATGCATTTTTTGAAATCTCTAACAGGCAGCAAAAGTATAAAACTGAAAACCAAACTCTTCCCTCAGTTTAGAAGGAAAATGCCTGGCCTAGAGTTGAGGCAATAGTACATTCGCCTTGCATGAGGCTGACCCAAGTTCTGGCATCCAGCTGCCCACCATCCCCCCATCCCCCCAAGGCCTTCAGGAGTTATTGTGATTGCTAAGCCCAGAGACAGGAGGAGATGGGAGGGCAGGGGAGGATAAAGGAGGGGAGAAGAGATGCTTAGCCTAGAACAAAATAAACAGACTACTGATCAGTTTGCCATGTTTCTCCTCCCCGAGCTGTGTGGATTTTATGCTGACTCAATCTTTTTTGTCCTTCTGTTCTATCAGCCTACGCGTGGGTCACCTTTTTTACTTTCTAGATGCCTTTACTGCCTTCAGCATAGCTCGTACTTTTTCATCCAGAAATGTCAGTCCCTTCCAGGATGATAAACCACCAATAAAGTGTTCAGAACATGATAAAACATTCCAAGAGAAGAATTTTCTCCACAGTCCTATAGACCAGATTATTTTCCATGTCTGCTGTTCAGTCTAAGGTCATTAGGTATGTAAACTGAAATATTAGAGATCCCTCAGGGAACGGTGTTTCTGGCAATCTGCAGCCATTTCTAGATCTTGTTAGCTGATCGCTGTCAAATTAAACATTCAGAGGAATAATGTAAGCAGCTGGTTAGTATCAAAGGAAAATAGGTGAGTCCTGCTTCTACTGCTGAAAACTCAGATTTTTTATTTGTAAAGTGATGTTAATACTAATATTCATTTCAGAGTGAGTGCTTAGGAACTTGTTACTGCCTCCCCCCAAAAAATGTATTTTCATGACTGTGAGTCTTCTCTAGCTATTCATTCCGTCTCCTCTCCTGTCTTCCCCTAGCGTTCAGCTAAGAATCTATCAGGTAGCTTTAATCCTCACCCAACACCAAGTGTAATTTTCCAGCTTTGGTTTCTCTATAGTTCTAATCACCCAGTAAATAACTTCTCACCAAAACTTCTCAAATTCAATAGACCAGACCCAGAATTCATCACCTTCTCACCTTTGGGGAGGAAGATCTCCATAGTTTAAAAAGGAATATGTCCCTAAAAAAGCAATTTCATTGTTAGCAGATCATCAGTATGGCTCTTGTCCTACTGATCAAAGAAATTTATTTATTGAGGCACTGTGATTTACAGAGTAATTCTTAGTTGACTTTCCAGCATACAACTTTTAATAATCCCATCTTATTGTGACAAGTGACAACTTCCCTCTACCAGTGTGCTCAATTTCCCTCTCACATCCCAGCCCGCCTCCTTGACAGGCAGACTTTTAAGTTTGGTTGTAATTTGGATCTCATGCTTTCAGGTTTGTTGGTCCTGGTTCAGATACACCATAGGTCTACCTTTATACCACTAAGGTGCCCAAGACCCCTGGCCCCTACTCCTTTTACCTCCTCCATCCATCTCTTCTTACCACCGCCACTCGCATCCTTTCCTGTCCACTTTTAACACGAACTCTGTGCTGAGAACTTAACTCCTACTGATCTCAGCTATGTGTGTCACTCATATTCATTGGTCTGGTCAGTGTGGTGATGTCAGTTATGACAAAAATTATCGTGCTGGTTTTTCCCTTCAAATAATTTCAAAATTGGGGAGGCTTACTTATGTATAAAAACAGTTTCTTCCTTCATATAAGCCTAATAGCCTGTCACTAGGGGAAGCAGTACTCTCACAGCTTTAAAATCATCTTTGAATGTTGACCAACTTGTGTGAACAGCTAGAGTGGTGGGAGCCTAAAACTAAAAAAAAAAAAAAAAAAAAAACCCAATTCATTTTCCTCTAAGTCTCCAATAGCTTAACTATAATTAGCATGTTTTAGGGTTTATTATTATTTTGGTTTTAGGATCACAGCCATCTGTGTTCCAGGCTTAACTCCTGTGTGCTCAGGGATCACTCTTGGCAAGCCTCAGGAAACCATATAGAGTCCCAGGTAGGCAGTGAGCAAGGCAAGCACCCTCGCCACTGTACTGTGTCTCTGGCCCCTCACGTTTACTCTATTAGTGTACTTTATTGCCTTGGGGAAAGGGCTGTCCCAGCGATGCTCAGGAGCCTGGAGCCACATCTGTCAACAACCTGCATGGTGTTGAACGCCTGAAGTGGCCAATATTAAAGCCTGGCAGCAAGCAGTACACAAGTCCAGTGGAACTGGGGTGGTCAAGGCCACCAGCACCTCCAGGTGGCTAGGGCAGGTGCAAGTGGTGCTGGGGTCAAACTGTCATGCGCTCCAGTCTTTTGCACTATCTCCACTGTCCCCTCTATTCATTTTATTGCTGATAGTAATGGTGACAGCTGTACAACTCTGAAGATGACAGAATTTTCTCGGTATTAGAGGGAAATCCTATCATATCAATAATCTAACAGTCAAAGGTTTCTTCTAACTTGCCCTCATCCATAAAAGTAAAAGACACAGGGTCTTGCAGCATCAAACTGGTTAAAGTTGGCTCTACTTCTGGAACTCTGAAAGACATAGATACTCTTCCACTGAGCCTCACCAATACTGGACTCTGTTAGAGCAATGAAATATGTGCTGAGCAGAGACTTCTTTGTTTAAAGAAGAAATTATAAAGAAGAAATTGCTCGAGTACTGTGATATGCTTCTCAGGCAATTCTGGAAAGAGATCAATACTTTGCTTTTAAAAGTATTCCCAAAGCACACTTGCCAGTTAGGTCAATGACTATTAACTTCCTTCTCACAGTTAAAAACTCATGGCAACTGCCAAGAAAACCTTGAAAAGAGAATGTACAGAAGCTTGATGTCATATACATCACCTGACACTTGAAACGACCCATCACAACAACAAAAGCACTCATTTCACCACACAGGCCGGCAAGAAAGGCTGACCACAGACCTCACAGTTTGGAAGAAGAATGCCGACCACTTTATAACCTATCCCTCCTTCCTTAACCATACAGCACAGAAACAAAAGCAAACAAAGTTGACATTTTTTGGCCAGATGCCGCAATATATTATGTAAAAGCTGTATGGATCTTGATTTTGGCACTCTCACTGTATATTTTATTTTTTTAAGTCTTTTTCTTTTCTATTCAGTGAACCTAACAACTACACTATCTAGTATTTCACAGACATTTCCCATCAACCTTGGCTGCAAATCAGATGTCACTATCTGACCTTGTTTCTCCACTTCAGTGGCACTTCTTACATTCTCTTGCTTTTTTCTCTTTTAGTTGCCAGGAGTTGTTTTCTATGTGTTTTCTATGTGTTTAGCTAAAGCTAAACGCCCTTTAGCTTTCACATACTTGGCCTTGAATCTGATGGGTTCTGTAGGTTTCCTGGCCACAGACTTCTATTAGCATGAGGAGGAACTGGCTGAGGGGGAGCACTCCCTTGTAAATCAACAACAAAGACTTGAGACTAGCGCTGGAAAGGAGTGCCAAGTTGAAAACAAACAAAAAGGGCTTTGGTTTCAGATGAAATCCTGGACTCCCACCTACAGAATGGTTGATTTCTACAAGTTGACTATTTTCATCCAAGTTTAAGCTCCCACTTTTTTCCTGGTGGGATTTTTTCATAAGAATTTTTTTTACAACAAATCATTATGGAGGGGCCAGGGAGACAATATAGAAGTTAAGGGGGTTGCTTTACACGCAGTCAACCCTGGTCTGATCCCTGGAACTGTGTAGGATCCCCCAGCACCACCAGACGTGATCCTTCAGCACAGTTAGGATAAGTCCCAAGTACTGCCAGGTGTGACCCAAATTCCCCAATCATGGAATGGTTGTTTTCACTAGTTGCTGATAGAAATTTCACCCCCCTCAAAAAAATAAATCACTCCTGAAATGTGTTTATGAGAAGGGTTATATAGGCACTTACTCTAGACACTTAGATAATGATGAGCTAAACCAGCAAATCTAATCCCTACAACAGTGCTTTCTCTACCATTGCCAGACAAGTAGTCCAAGTCAACCTCTTAGTTCTAGTTTCTTCTTATATGTATATAAGGAATAACCTTAGTTATTCCCAACAGCCCTTTTCTATAGGAACACAACTACTTTTCTGGAGTACTATAGTATTTAAGCACATCTGCACTTTCCTGAGTGACTTAACTTTGTCTAAGTGATTTAACTTATCAAAATAAAAGGAGATCTGTGAAACTAATAGACACAGGAAATCATAATATGCCATCTCTAAAATGCTACACTGAAGTCAGTATCTCCAGTGGAAAACTAGACATCATTTAGAACACATCCAGGTTTGCTGATTCAGCCTTTTAACTATTTTATAACCCTATATTTTTATATAACTGAGAGCACAGCAAAAATATATTGTCTGAGGGGAAACAAATAAATTTCTGACAGTTCAATTGACTTCTCTTCTCCCTCCATTAAATAAAAAAGCATACTTGAGATCCATTTTTAGCTTTATGTGGCACTCCTTCATTCCATATAAAATGTATTTCCCTTTTGACTGGTTATAACATCTTCCTGGTTCTCTCATTAATGAGATAAAAATAAAATATTTAATATATGTTCATTTCATATCTATGCAACAGTCATGATTTTCCACTGGAAGAGAGGTTGCTCTTTAATAATAAAATATGTCACCAAACCATTAAATTAGAGACAATTCAAATCCCATCAGTATAAATTCTAAATGTTACCTTTCGGCTAACAGAAATTTTTCTTTCATGAATAATAGTTTAAATAAATGGCTCTGAGTGTCTGACAATTCTATGGTGTTTGGTGACAGTAAATTATGGTAAGATTGTTGTCTGGAATGTACATGTGGACTTCTCTGTGGAAGAGAACATAATATGAGTTCTGAAGCTTATAAGAAGCAAAGCTCTTAGGTAGACATACACCAAGGAGCCCAGAGTTTTATGGAAACAATCATCTGGGGACTAAGCATCTGCACAAACACAATATGACACGTTGACAGAATAAGGGTTCCTTGAGAAAACTGGCCCTATTCTCAACCTGGCCGCAACCAGCTCCTTTACCACAACTTGTTCTTTCCACATATAGAAAGTCACAGTGGAGTTACTATTAAACCTAAAACAGAACTAAGAAATTAAGGCCACGTTTGCCTAAAGCATGTGTATGGAAAGCAGCAAACATTATGTCAGGCTTCAAATGACCACATGCCTGCAAAACAGAAGTCTTTCTCACCCCTATTCCTTATTAATAAAATTAGATATTTAGATTTTACAAAACAGAAGTCCGCACTTAGTTTCTTCTACACATAGAAATTTAATAATCAGAAAGTATCACTTTAACAATGAAAACTACCAGCTTCCCAACTTTATTTGTAACTTAGAAAGAACATCTAATGCCTTCATATTATATATTTTATATATTATGGTTAAGTTCCTAAAACTGTTCAGACTGATTAAGCCTGTCAATATGCCAGTGAGATCATTTCCCAGAAAATCAAGTTCTTTCTTCTTAACAAGATTCCTGGCTTTAGAGAACTTTTTTACAATAGCATCTAAATTCAGCTTTCAGCAAATAGCTAGCTTAAAAAATCTTATTAGAACAAATGCTAGACTTTTCATTTGTTTACTTTTTCTGATTATGTTATAAAATGAAATATTTTCCTAGAGCAAGAAAAATTTTTGAATAAGAAAATTTTTGAGTAAGAAAATAAAAAGAAGCAGCCAGTTCCATTATCGTGGATCTTTGAGTGGTGGGAAGAAATAGCTGCTAAAATATTCCTGACATTTGACAGACTTTGGTAATGATCCACAATGTTAAAATAGAATCACTATCTTCTTTGATAGTTTTGTTGTTACAACTAACTTTATTTTTGCCAAGTAGGCAGATGAAAAAGAATAATGCTATGTCATGTCTTCATACAGGAGAGGGAGGAGGGATTCGAGGAACTAGAGGAACATATGCCAGGAAATGTACTGAGAATCACACTCATTCTCTGCCATAATTCTCCATAAATAACATTTTTTCAGCAGACTTAATAGACTCAGAGTACCTCTAGGCATGTACAGTGAGGACTCCTCTATAATGCTCAACACATTTTGGAATCACAAACTTATGAACACAATTTTGTTCTATAAGTGCTTTAGTAAAGTGGCTGTGTGAAATATGCAATATGTTTTCCAAGGCAAAGTCTCCCCAAGGCCTAATCATCCAAGGGTGTCTCTAAGAAAACTAGATATATAATTTAATATATTTTTTAAAAAAACATACTGAAAACACATTCCAGCACATTTTGTCCTTTTCGGAATAGCCTGGGAAAGCAAGCACCATTCTAAGATGCTTTCCAATTCTTTGGTGTTTCCAACTTCCAAGAACACCAAACATTTTGCTGTGTAACTAGAAAAGTAGTCTTTGAAGTGAAGGCAAATTGCCCACTGCAGACCCAAGTTGGAGATTTTAGACTGAACGATAAGACCTTGGTACTGATGACATCTCTGGTTTGAACAAATTTTACCCATGAGCAACTTAAACATATCTAATCACCCTAACACTGACTGAAAACACGTCTCGGTCTCAGTCCTGCTATGCACACCCCACCTCCCCAAAAAAACCCCAGATGCCCATCTTTTTACAAAAAATATTAAGGGTTGGGGCCAGTGCAGTACTATTGTATAGCAGTTAGGGCATTTGCCTTGCAAGCAGCCAACCAAGAAATAGCAAGAGTAACTCCTGTGTGCAGACCCAGGAGTAACCCCTGAGCATTGCTGGATGTAACCCAAAAAGACCAAACAATTTTAAATAATTTAATAAATAAGGGTTACTATCAAAATACATAAGGCACTGGTAGAACTTTTCAAGAAATAAATCCAATCCCCTCAAAAAAATGGGGAGAATAAATGAACAGAAACTTCCTCAAAGAAGAAATACTAATGGCCAAGAGGCACATGAACAAATGCTCTATATGACTAGTCATCAGTGGATGCAAATCCAAACAATGAGATATCATCTCACACCATAGAGGCTAGCACACATCCAAAAGAATTAAAGTAACCAGTGCTGGTGCAGATGTAGGGAGAAAGGGATTCTCATTCACTGTTGGAGGGAATGGCAACTGGTCCAGTCATTTTGGAAAACACTATGGGCATTCCTTAAAAAACTAGAAATTGAGCTTCCCAATGACCCAGCAATAACATCCCTGGGAATATACACTACGGGCCCAAAAACGCAATGCAGAAAAGCCATCTGTACCTCAATGTTCATTGCAGCACTATTCACAATAGGAAGAATCTGAAAATAACCCAAGTGACTGAGAACGGATGACTGGATAAAGTTAATATGATACATCTACACAATCGAATACTATGCAGCCACCAGGAAATATGAAGTTATAACATCTGCTTATAAATCAATGAACATGGAGGGTATCATGCTGAGTAAAATGAGTCTGAGGGAGAGGGACAGACACAGACTGAAAGCACTAACCTGTGTGGGGGATATAAAGTACTATGAAAGTAATACCCAAGGACAGTAGAAAAAAGGGTCAGGAGGACTAGTCCACGGATGGAAGATTGCCACAGTGGCGGGGGGGGGGGGGGGGGGTGGGGGGATTGTGCAGGCGGGGCATGTAGGATAGAGAAGAGACCACTATGGCAATGATAGTTGGAAATGATCACTTTGGACAAGAACCTAGTGATGAAAAGTAGTAAAGAGATATACATGATGACCTTTTGGTACCTGTATTGCAAACCATAATGCACAAGAAAAGTGTCTGTCATAGAGGCAGGTTGGACAGTGGGGGAGAGAAAATAGGAACTTTGGTGGTGGGAATGAACATTGGTGAAGGGCGGGTGTTTGAACATTGTATGACTGAAACCCAATCATGAACAACTGTAACTATGTATCTCACAGTGATCAATTCAATTAAAATTTTATAAAAAAGGTTTTTAAAATTTTGCTTTGAATTAAGGCTCTGTGGTTTAGATATACATAAACTACACCTTGATGCTACTGAAGTACCCAAGGTCCCTGACCTCTGCCCAATACCTCCTGTCTGCCTCTTCTTACTTCCCTTCTTGCTATCTTTCACTGTTCTTTTCATTTCTATATTCTAAGGTAAAGGTAGCAATCTCTGATACCACAGATAAATGAGATCACCAGTATCTGTCTTTGTCCTTCTAACTTAACATGGTATCCTCCGGTTTGATCAAAGTTGCAGTGATTTGCATGTTTTCATCATTCCTTCCTGCTCCTTTATAGACGAGGTCTCTTAAAGCAAATAAAACACCTGAAAGACTTGGATAGGCACACTCCATCATATCCATTCATTGTCCACGCTCCAGAATGGACTGAAACTTACTTTTGCATATTTAATACAAAAATGCAATGCTAGCTACACAGAAGCACTTGAGAATTTGGCATGTGTTTGACCTCTAGTCTCAATTGGAAGTCTTTTTTCCAAGAAACATAGAGATGAGATAATTGGGCAAATAACTAGGATTCCATAACCATCATGTTAAAGAATCTTACTGGAGAAAAAAGTGCTACAATTTCAAACAATTTATTTAGACCTTTATTCCAATCGAGAAGTGCACAGTTCTCAACTGAGCAAACTGTCATAAGCAAATATAAATACACAACCTATAACATTTAACATACAAGTAGAATTAACATTCATCATGGAAGCAGATTTCATACCAGGGTAACAAAATTTATCCCATTATTTTATAATCATCCCTTATATGTTCTAAATTAATGTCTGCTATATATGTGTATGTGTGTATATATGACCCAATATTTCTGTGAATAAAAAGCTTTCTTAGGACAGCATTTAAAAAGTTAAAAGTACCAAGAAAATTCATTGAAATTGTAAGCACTGATACCTATAAAAATGCTCTGTAAATGCTACACAGGCATTCCTCATTATCAAACTTTATAATGATGCTGAAATCCTCCGGTAAGGGATATTATATTACCTGAATCTATTAGGTTCTGATTTTTAGACAGCGTACATTTTATACTATGGGTTACTTAACACTACACAAAACCTAGAAAGTTTCTTCTTCTGTTTGAGAGATGGATCTAGTTGGGAGTGGGGAATACCACAGGGTTAGTCCTGGCCTTACGCTGAGGGATCTTTCCTGGCAGAGCTGGGGGGTGGTACGTGGTACAGGGATCAAAAGAGGGTCATTAGTGAGCAGAGCAAGTGCCTTACTCTTGAATATCAATCTCTTCTCCAAGAGATGGATTTGTTTTGTTTCAGGCCACACCTGGAGGTGGTCAGGGTACCATGCTAGGGTTCGAACCCAGGTCAGCTGAGAACAAACCAATGTCCTGCTGGATGTACTATGTCTATAGCCCCAAGTTTTCTATTTTTGAAAGTCATTTTAATGTTTCCAACGTTTTAAATCAGAAATAATTACTCAAATATAGTATTTAATTAAATCCCAGCTTTTTCTCACAAAGGAATTATTTTCTATGTGATTACAGTTACTGTGGCAAACATTCTTGCAAACACCAGGAGGTGCTAAAGAAGTGCCCAAGGGTCCTAAAGACCAAGGAGGGCTGGAGGGAAGAGGATGGGGGAGAGGGGTAGGGAGAGAGCAAAAGAGATGAGATGAGAGCGAGAGGTTGAGAGTGACAGGGTGGGGAGAAAGGGAGAGAGAGACACGGGGGGGGAAGGGAGAGAGACAAGAGAGAGAGAGACAAGAGAGAGAGAGAGAGAGAGAGAGAGAGAGAGAGAGAGAGAGAGAGAGAGAGAGAGAGAGAGAATCACCCGGAAGGCAGCTGGAGTGGGAAGAGGTGGAGAGAAAACATGCAAAGAGCACATACCCTTGGGTGTTGGGCTTTCAAAAAGGAATGAAAGGTAAACTGGGTAAACTAGCCCTAAAATCAGGGAGAGCTCAAATTCAACAAAAGCTTGATAAAACTAACGGGGGAAGTCAAATTCAGTGACGAAATATGACCATGCCCCTCCCATTACCCCCCCCCCCCCACACACACACAAAATCATAGAACAGAGAGTTTAATTTCACACAGGAATGCTTGTGGTTTTTCAAATAAGCAATCCTTTCTACGTGGGAAAAGGAAAATGGAGAAAGGCATAAAGGCCTCCCAGAGGGCAGCAAAGCCTCCAGAAGCCACCGCAATGGTCTCTAAGATACTAAGACAATGAAGAAAGGCGGCAAGTCACTTCTCTAGGTCATGTGAGACAAGACGCAAAGCTTTAGGAAACTAGTGAAAATGGAACAAGGCAGGGGGGTGATGTGTTAAGGGCGAGAGAAAGCAAAGCTATAAAAAAAGTCTGTGAGGGGAACAAATGTAGAGGAAAATGGAAAAAGTCAAGGTGGGTGAAGACAGATTAGAGAGCTGATGAGCAACAAAGGGGAAAGTGAAATCATCTCAGGGCGAAAACAGCAGAGCCGAGAGGTGAGTCATCACTAAGCAGTGGAAAAACTCCACAGCAGCGACTCTCGGATTGCTCAAGAGAGCAGGTGCGGCCGCCGCCACTGTCAACTGTGCCATCAAGTCCAGACTCCACCACTGCTGGAAACAGTTTCCCAGACCCAATCTAAATCCACATGCCAGAATGTCATTTAATACACCAAAAAGGGAGGGCAGGGGGTGGGTGACAGATACCTATAACTCAGAAATGTAGCTGAAAACCACTTGCAATCTAAGGCATCTCTTATTTGTCCATCTAAAACTGGGTTTCCACAAATACTGTAAAATGTGACTTGCTGGTCTCGAAGGGAAAAAAAATCTCTAGGAAGCAGAGCTGGAGAGACAATGTAGCAAATACAGTGTAATGTGAAACTCAACAAATGCAAACCAAAATCACTGAAGAGTCAGCTGTCATGTTGCTAGGAGACAACCCCCTGACCTTGGGACAATGATGCATGTGTGGCAGGGCCTAAGTGATGATGAAGGTTCCCTTCCGGGCTGGAGATGGCACAGCGGGCTAGGCATTTGCCTTGAATGCAGCCAACCTGAATTCAATTCCTGGCACCACATATGGTTCCCTGAGTACCACCAGAAGTGAGCCGCGAGCATGGTCGGGTGGGGCTCCAAAACAAGAGAACAAAAGAAACCCCCCACAAAAAAAGCTCTTATTTCCAGCTTTCCCAAGATGACCAAAGGAATAAGACAGAAACCAGGAAAGACACTAAAATGAGTGCCCAGGAAGTTTAAGAAAACAAACAGGCAAACAAATCCAAGTCCATAAGGCTAAAACAAGAGTGTCTACTAAGCTCCCTACATTTGTACTTGGTTTAAATTAAACAGTCACCAGGCCCAAAACAACTTCTCCATGAAAACAAAAACAAAGAAAAATCTTGTGATCTGGACACAGTTGCTTTTTAAAATTTTCAGTCAGGCTTCTACTCACTAACAGTTTCAGCTTACCAAGAAATTTTAAGAGAAAGCAGATGTAACCTAAAATACAATGACCACTGCACATACTGTAATTCATCTGGTGTTGGAAGCAATAAACCTCAGGTCTGTAGGGGAACCACTTACAATTTTGATCTGCTATAAGAAACGCAGTTTTAAATCTAAAGTACCTTTTCAGGCTTCCTCCTTTTCCTCTCCACGTTACTTAGAAGATAAACAATTTCTGCTTGGATATTGGAGTTCAGTCTTTCTCTCCTCTCCCTCTCAATTTCCAGGCATGCCTGGGCTATCCGTGGGCTTCCCTTCAGGAACCATCACACGTGATGAGGCATTCCTTTTGCTCCCAGAAGTTAGACCTATCAACTAGGCAGAGGTTGCCAATCTCTGGTAAACTATGAATAAATTAAAAATACAAGGAATTTTGACTGTTGCTAACACAGGCTTGAATGATGCAAGTCAGAATGGAATTCTCAGATGAAGAGGAAGGCCCATATTTTTTTTAATTTAATTTATTTTTTAATTGAGTCACCGTGAGAACAGTTACAGGGCTTTTAGGATTGAGTCTCAGTCATACTATGCTCAAACACCCATCCCTTCACTAGTGCACATGTTCCACCAACAATAAAGAGGAGGCCCATATCTTGTATGACAGAAAAAAAATCAACTATTTTTGGACTGGAGCAATAGCTCCAGTAGAGTGTTTGCCTTGCACGTGGCTGACCCGGGTTCAATTCCTCTGTCCCTCTTAGAGAGTCCGACAAGCTACTGAGAGTATCCCACCTGCATGGCAGAGCCTGGCAAGCTGCCCATTGCGTATTTAATATGCCAAAAATAGTAACAACAACTCTCACAATGGAGACATTACTGGTGCCTGCTCAAGCACATCGATGAACAACGGGATGACAGTGCGACAGTGCGACTATTTTTTTTGTAGGATATATTCAAATTCTGTCCCTGGGTACTTTTGTAATCAGAAAATTATATACCAACAAACTAAAAATGTCATCAGTATATTAGGTGATAAGCTTGGATTTATTAAAATTAATTTTAAAAATCCCTCCACAATAGACTTTTTCCCTCTGGAGGGGCCCATGCTCTCTCTTGAATATATCATACTCTCTTTCTCTCCACTCACATTTCACTATGTA
The DNA here is from genome assembly GCF_027595985.1 of Sorex araneus. Taxonomy (NCBI): domain Eukaryota; kingdom Metazoa; phylum Chordata; class Mammalia; order Eulipotyphla; family Soricidae; genus Sorex; species Sorex araneus. The sequence continues at coordinate 59,336,619 of NC_073312.1, read as the reverse complement.
AATTTCTTTAAAGCTACTTTTACTTTACTAATGAAAAAATTTCCACAATAAACACAAATACCACACAACATACTGGTTACTCAGTAAGTTCTTTCAAACTTCCTTGTGCCATTGAGTAAGTGGCTTAGATTCAGAATCATGTCATCAAACCACGTTTTTTAACCTCCTTATCTAAGGAGGTATGAAGGAAAATATGCACAGAATATTAACTTCTATGTCTAAAAATAAAACTACAAAATTCAGTAACTCAAGCTAAATCATCATGAAACATGTTGCAGAGAGTATTATAGCAGAAAAAAAGGCCTGTTTCCACTTAACACCTCGTTATTCGATTTTCTGAAAAAAATACATGTGCCCTGTAGACATGTTACATGGACACTCTCAATCCTCAAGTCAGTTAGATCACCCACAAACACTGAACTATGGAGTTTGGATTTCTGATCTACATGTAAATAGATATATGCTCCGGGCACTTTGAAAAATAAAACTGAACTTTAACTGGCTCTTAAGGTGAAGAATTCATGGTTCAATAAAGGAAAACTGAAACATGGGTGTATTCTGACTAGCAGTAAGCCTCATTTATAGGCTTTTTTAGAGTGACATTTTGGACTGACATTTTGGACTCAGCAATACTGATTTGTTCACTACAACAATTGTATTGCATCTTAACGGATAAGAATTACAACACTCTCATTGTCACACATTTCCACACACACAGAGACGCAACTATATGTCATGTTACATCATATATATAAAACAAATTCCCACTAAAAATCAATGAAAGGCTCAGTTAAAATTTAACTGAGTTGAGGGGCTGGAGCATTAGCACAGCGGGTAGGGCGTTTGCCTTGCACGTGGCCGACCCGGGTTCGAATCCCAGCATCCCATATGGTCCCCTGAGCACCGCCCGGGGTGATTCCTGAGTGCATGAGCCAGGAGTGACCCCTGTGCATCGCCGGGTGTGACCCAAAAAAAAAAGCAAAAAAAAAATTTAACTGAGTTGAGAGGTTTTTCTTAATCAATATTTATGTTTTCATTACAAATACACTCCATTAACATCTCAAAAGTGCCAGCACACCAGGGTGTCTGATACCAGTTAAAATCAACACAGCTGACTATTAAGCAATGGTTGTGCTCCTGACTTCTCCAACTGGACCAAGTATATTAGTCTCATTTACCAGTACAATATTTTTCATTAAGAGTTGATAAGTCACAAGAGTACATTTAAATTTTTAAAGGAAAAGAGGAGAGAGAACTTTATCAGTTGGAGTCCATGGCCCTAGCCTCGTTCTCCTGAGACAGGTACAGTTTCAAGAAACCAGAAGTTCAACTACATTTCCATCACGAGTCCGTAAGTGTGTGCCACCTCTCCCTTCAAACTTACCTAAAACTCAATCATCAATAATCTTGTAACTTTGTGATGCACAGAAGTGTTTTTAAGTGAAAAGGGGGTCAGGAGTGATAGTACAGTGGGTAGGGTGTTAGCTGCCAATCCTGGTTTGATCCCTGACATCCCATACAGTCCCCCAAACACCGTGAAGGAACTTACCTGTGTACCTACTACACCACAGATGTGGTATATTCACTTCCCACTTCAAACCTGTTCAGTGTGGTGATTCCCTAGAATGTTCTTCTATTTCATGAAGTCCTAACACTTCATTTTAGAGAACAAAACAACTTGGGAAGCTAAACTCTTTTTTCCAAGGAAGAACACAAACATGAAATAGAAATCAGATGTGTTCAATGAGAATTCATATAAGAAAGTATTTGCAGCTTCTGAAGAGTAAAGACAGATTTTGAGCTAAAGAGCAGGTACCCATTCAGATTTTTAAAACTTCCATCTATCTTAAGAAAACTTCTCACTTGTAAGTGGTAATGGCTTAATGATACTGATAATTATGATTTAGCTTTGAGGCATTTAGCTGCAAAGATCTTCCATTCAATCCAGTTTATAATGAGAAGAAAAATATACAGCATGTAAAAGTTTTTGTCCAATTTTCACTGATTGTAAGATACACATTTCCACACCAATAAACTTGTGACACATATGAAAATTGGCAGATATCTAGTTCTTCTAATTATAATGATGACATTGTCCCAATGTTTTGTTAATAAATTGGGAAGCAGAAGGCATATTTTTAGATTTCTTGCATAGCAGAATATATAAAGAATACTGCTAATGACAAGAAAGCATGCTATGATTTAAGTGACAGTAATTTTCTCTGTCTTGGCGCTTTATATGTTTCCAACTTTCACAGACATTAATGATTCTCTGAAAGAGGACAGAGGGGCTGGAGAGAATGTACAGCAAGTAAGGTATCTGCCTTGCATAAACAGTGACCCAGGTTTGACTCCCGGCATTCCAGATGGTTCTCTGAGCACCACCAGGAGTGATTCCTAAGTGCAGAGCCCAGAGTAACCCTGAGCACTGCCGGGTATGACCTATAAGTAAAATCAAAAACAAAAAGAAAAGAAAGGAAAGAAGTCACGCTGGAGAGACAAAACAGGGGTTAGGTGTTTGTTTTATATGATCCTGGTTTGATCACCAGCATTATATCTGGCCCCCATGCCCAGCCAGGAATTCCTGACCATGTAACCAGGAATATGGGTTGAGCACTTCCAGGTGTGGCACACACACACATACACACCACAATCTAAAAAAGTCAAAATTAAGTCCTTTAAAATCTAATTAATAGACCCTATCTGATGCCTGGTGATTTAAGTTTCCTAACTGTAGAAAGCGTTTGAGGTTGGATCCACAATAGTAGATTCCCAGCAACACCTTTTCTCACAAACTACTATTCTTATTATCTTTGCAGTAATAATTTGTGCTGCCCAAAGCATGTGCTCCATCCGTCTTGGGCCCTGAGTGCTTTTGTGTTCTGCTCAGACTCATACTCACCTTGCTCAACATTTTGAACTGTTATCCATCCTTTAATGTTCATGTCAAACACTCTATCTAAGCAGCCTTTTAAAATCTCAGCATCTATATTTATTCCACCTTTTGTCTGACCATACGAGAAAGTTCAAAAATCCCATCTACACAATCAACTAGGTTTGTTGGTCCATATGATTGTTTTATCTTTAACATAAGTCAACATGTTTAAAAACAATTGTAAAAACCTGAATTTCCAAGTACTGGTTCCCTAGTACATTACACATTTGAGTCGGAAATCCTTGGTCTGACAACCTTTGCACAGAAGACCATACAGAAATTTATCTTACAGGCATTTGTAGACCCATGGGAAATATTTGAGGATACAATTACTACTAAACATAAAAACATTCTAGTAACATTACAGCTTTTGGAGATATTCTATACAAGGCATATTTAAACAAAAACATCTTGAATTACAGTGAATCAAGTGGTAAGTTATAACATGTAATGGAAAATGTGGTAAACTTTGGTTTAGTTCATTATGCTGGTTGTTGTATATAAGCTTACTTGTTCTGTTATACATTTGGAATCAAAGGAAAAGACATACTTAAAATCAGTGAAGCTTTTGGGAATTTCCATAGAAATAACACTAGAGCCTGCAGAAATAGGATATATGTTATGAACTGTTTGACTTTTGCCAGGCAGTGGGGTTAATGCAGTTTGTACCATCATGAGTGATATGGCTTTCCTGGGAGGTTCTGGAACAACTGTGTGTGTTGGGGATGGTTATAGTGGACCACGGTACAGACGGAGTATGCTTTCTGCTTGTTTTCTTAAAGAAGGCAGAGTCCAGAGGCTTTATGTAATTTTTTTTTAAAAAAGAGGATGGTAGACCAGGTAGGGTTGGCAACATCTAATTTAATGCTTCTTAATTCTAAATGGAATTTAAAAGAGAATCAACAATGACTCAGGAATGACCTTTAAGAGCATTAGAGCTTCTAAATGAAAGTCAGTACTAATCTCCTGCATACTATGGAAATGAAGAGAAGAAAATCATGAAACATCATAGCTCACACCCTTGAATTTAGAATACACTCATTTCCCCTAAGAAACTAAATGAAATCCATAACATGGATAAAATTTTATGAAACCATTACAAGTATTTTACATTTTCATTTGGAATCTTTCTTCAGTAAATACCCTAAATACTAAATATTTGACTTGGAAAACACATTTCCTACTGGGCTCTTCCTAGACTCGTTCAATAAGTTACAAAGCTTGTTTATGGAGTTTTAAAATAATGAAGGAACTGTAAAATGTACCTTCACAAAAATGATCTGCAGAGGTTCTCTTGGAGTGTTCCCAGAAGACTAGTAACCTCACCTGGGAATCTGTTATAGATGAAAATTGTCAGGCTTCACACCAAACTCACTGACCCAGGGCTGGAGAGGCAGTGCAGCAGACTGAGTGTAAGCTTGCATGAAAGAGGCCAAGATAGTTCCCTGGCAGCTGATGGTTCTCCAGAGCATGTCCAGAAGCGACAATGGAACAAAGAGACAGGCTACCAGGTGTGGGAGGAACAACGGAGGGAAAGAAAGATGGAATCAGGGGTAGGGGCCAGCAACCTGATTAACAAACCTGCCAGGTAATTCTGACAAAGGCTCAAGCACTGCTACAAATCATATCCCAACTTTATAGAGAATTGAATTACTTTTTAATGAGGCCATTAAAAAAAAACTAAAGAATGACTCAAATAGTTTTCCTGATGCCCAAGTCTTCATCTACCATACTGAAACACACATTATTTGCCATTTTAGGTTAGTAAAAGCCGAGAGGGAAAAAAAAGCTACTAATTCAAAATATTTCAGTTTTCTAATTTCATCCTCATTTTTAAATTTGAATTTTACTGAAGATTAAAATATTTATAAAAAGTTATCAAATTATTGCTAGGACTTAAAAATAAAATCTGTGTAGCCTGCGCATGAATCTTGCTATATATGAAAATATAGTGTAGAGATCTTACATTGTATGTTCATTATTATCTGCCTTATCTGCTTATTCCAATAGACTGTATGTAGCATACTAAGCATCAATTTTGCCTACTTTTTATGTCTATACACTCAGATGCCTAAAAAACTGGCTAACATACAGAACACATTAAAATCCCACACATTTGAGTCAATGAAGAAATGGATTTGATTTTGACTTCTATTATCTCTTACAGTGTGAGATGTCTTTTTCTCCAATAATGTAACTACTGGAGACTCAGCTTTAAATAATTTTGTAACTTGCATTGCCTAATAAATATGACTTGATGTGCCTTAATTGTTAGTAGTTGACACATTTTTATCTATTAAGGTCAAGGTAGTAACTAACTTAAGCACTGCAATATACATGGTCACAGTTCAACCACTCAACTCTGACCCCAAAGCACAAAAGTAGCCATAGACAATATGTAGATGATGGATGTGTCTGTATTTCTAATAAAATTTTAAACAAAACCACTGGGTAGGTCAAATTACATTTTGTCCTGTGAAGTATAATCTTCCAATTCCAATATAAAGCAACAGAACTAACAACTATTATCTTTATATTTTATAAGCTGAGTAGATATATTTGTAAGCTGCTTTCAAATACATATTATTTATTTATTTATTTATTTATTTATTTATTGGCTTGTGGGCTACATCAGGTGTGGCACCTAGCACTGTGCTCTGGGATCACTACTAACAAGACTGGAGGGACCATATGGGGTGCCAGGATAACAACTGGGTCAATCTCATGCACGGAATGCACCTTACCCACTCTACCGTCACTCTAACACCTCAAATACCTGTTTTTAGAGGGAAAGAAAATCCAACTCATACTTGTTATTTAAAATCCAGAGATGTTACTGGTGCCTGCTCGAACAAATCGATGAGCAATGGGATGACAGTGACAGTGACAGTGAATTTTTAAGAAAAATTAAAAAAAAAACTCATCAGGGACTTGTCAACTCTAACACACATTATTACTTATTCTCTAAACTGGTCACAATAAACTCATTTCTAATTCTATATTAATATCTATTTTTAATATAGATATATAATCAAGGTGGCTATGAATGAAAAGTTGCTTTCCTCACTATTCAAGATCAATGAGGACAACAGAAATGATCATGACTTTATTAAATGACAATTTATTCTGACACCCCAAAGCCAAAAACTAACCTCCAAGGCATCCAAATAGTCCTTAACAAATGCATCACTTTACATATCTTTTTCAAAAAGAATACTTCCTTTGCATTTGTAGTCAAGAAAACCAGGCCTGGTCTGCCAACCACCATGAACCTAGGCTGCTAACATGAACGACAATCATTTGGCTCTACTCCAGGGGACACTGTCCTCTAAAAAATGGGAGACAGTCACAAGCTAAAAGTCACTCTTGCAAACACTAGGTCATTGCCAGAATGATAAATATTGATAATAAAGCTCAGTTTTTAAAAAGATCTAAATTATTTTGCTGCTGTTTTGCCTAAAAGTTGACTTCAACTTTTTCCTATAGTGAGTTTTGTAATGTCAGTGTAGCCTTCGTTCTTTCACCCCCCCTTAAAAATTTTTTTTTTTATTATATCACCATGGGCTACAAATCTTTCATGTTTGAGTTTCAGTCGTGCAATAATCGAACATCATGCCTTCACTACTGCACATTTTCCACCACCAATGTCCCCAGGATCTCTCCCCCCATCCTACCCCTCCCCCTGCCTCTATGGCCGACAATTTCCCTCTTACTCTCTCTCTACTTATGAGCATTACGGTTTTCAATACAGATTATAAGAGGCCATCACTGTTCACAATAACCAGAATCTGAAAACAACCCGAGTGTCCGAGAACAGATGACTTGTTAAAGAAACTTTGGTACATCTACACAATGGAATACTATGCAGCTGTTAGGAAAGATGAAGTCATAAAATTTGTTTATAAGTGGATGAACATGGAGAGTATCATGCTAAGTGAAATCAGTCAGAAAGAGAGGAACAAACATAGAATGACTGTACTCATTTATGGAATATAAAATATCATAATATGAGAGTAACACCCAAGGACAGTAGAGACAAGGGCCAGCAAGACTGCTTCATGGTTGGAAGCCTGCCTTATGAGCTGAAGGAGAAGGCAGCTGGGACAGAGCAGGGATCACTAAGTCAATGATGGTTGGAGGGATCGCTTGGGATGGGAGATGTGTGCTGAAAGCAGATAAAGGGCCAAACATGATGGTCTTTCACCCCCATTTTTATTGTCATAATTTAGAGTTCTGTAAGTGAATATAGTACTAGAAAATAATGAATGCATATAGCATAGCTTAGAAAAGGAGAGAATGTCCCCCTAATTCCACAAGGTCAACCAAATTAACCAAGGAGTAGAGAAAACCAGACTGAGACAGAAACAGAGCCACAGACAAGTTTTCATATTCATTCGTATTTATCACCTTTGCCTCAGCTGCAAAACCAGCAACTCCTCTATTATTTATTTCCTTCCTTTGCTATTGGTGACACCTCTATCAAAGTTTAAGAAAAAAGGTAGGTGTTTTTCTTGCCTGTTCTCTCTGGCAGATACACGGATTAAGAAAATCTCTGTAGAGATTTTCTTAATCTATTGCTCAAAATAGTCTTTCTTGGATTGAAGCAATAGTACCTAAGGTAGGGCACTTGCTTTGCACACAGCTGGCCCAATTTGATACCCATCATCCCATATGGTCCCCGAGAACCACTAGCAATAATTCCTGAGTACAGAGCCATAAGCATTGCCAGGCCCCCAAACCCCCCAAAATAAAAGTGTTTTGTTCAGCCTTTTTCCTATACTGATTTTAATTTAATATTCTTTCCTTCCTATGCACCCCTATTCACCCCATCCTACCAGGTGGTTCTCAAATCTCATGCCTTGGCCCCTCATTTATGCAACTTTTACCCATGACCCCTTGGAATGAGCACACATGAGCCAAGTCCCACAGAACCCAGGTAATGCAGAAGTTTGCGATCTTGGACTCTGGGCTCAATGGGACCCAGAAACAGAGATTCTCTGCCTGCTTCCTCCAGTCTCTGGTGACCTGGGGATCACACCCATAAGCCACCTCCTACCGGCACCAGATAATCTCATCAACCACCCTCCAGAACTCACGGTTGTTTCTCCCAGAAGGGAGCATAAAATGTGGCCCCCATAACCATGCCACTGGACTCCAGACCAGGCTGTTTTCACTTGGGGCGCCCCAGAGGGGGATGGGTAAGAGCCCTTCCTGCCCCAAGGGACACAGCCCCACCAGCCCACCTCCACTACCCAATCACCACCACGCTCCAGGCCACTTTTCACACACTGGGGCCGAGCCTCACACATGAGTGAACATATTCCTGGACAGTGTGGCCATGATATGGCCGCACAACACATCATCATTGAAGGAAATAACTATATATGCCTCTCAGAGAGTCCGGCAACCTACCAAGAATATCCAACCCACACAGCAGAACCTGGCAAGCTCCCCATGGTGTATTCGATATGCCAAAAACAGTAACAGGTCATTCCCCTGACCATGAAAGAAGCCTCCAATCATTGGGAAAGATGAGTAAGGAGAGGCTGCTAAAACCTCAGGGCTGGGACAAATGGAGACATTACTGGCGCCTGCTCGAGTAAATCAATGAACAACGGGATGATAGTGATACAGTGACCCCTTGGAATATCCTAGGGGCTCACAGGGGCACTGCCTTTCAGTTATATGGTGCTCTAAAACACTAGCAGTGTTTCACTTTTCAAAATGTTGATAGTCCCATAAGTTAATGTTTATGAAAACATTTAGAAATTACAAAGCAGTCCACAGATGTTAATATATTTTATTTCTCCCTACAGGTTCATAGGTCTGCACGGCCCTTCCCCGTGCACCCTTGCCCTGCATGGGCTCCTCCACTGCCAGCCGCCAAATGGAACATCTGGGAACACCTGGCCGAGTTCCGCTAGAGCCCGCTGCTCTTCCCTGCAAGGTTCCTTGTTGTGCACACCTCCAGGACCCTGGGCCTGGGAGACTAGCATCTGGGATTGGCTGGGGGTATGGCCTCCATTGAAGGCAGCGTGGCCTCTGCAGAAGTGGCCGTGGCCTTCTGTGTGGTGGGCGCCGCAGTTATAGGCCCCCTCCCCAGTACTCTAGACTCATATCCCAACCTCCATCACCTAATCCTGTGCAAAACACCACAGCCATCTCAAACACAATAGGACAATACTCCACTAGCCTACTCCAATCTCGCCAAAGGACCAGCGTACACAAGAAGCTGTACAAACCCAACACAAAAGAACACATCCTCCAAAGCTTCACTAGATGCCTATCATAAGTCACAGAGAGAGGCCTGAGAGGAAAGACATATCCTAGAAGGGGAGAAAGGTGACCAGCATCGACTAGGCCCATCCAGAACCATTTCCCACAATAAGAGGGAACAGTGCTAGTGAACTGGACGGTTCCATCTCCATAAACCACAAGAACATGAAGGAACAGCGCAAATCTCCACTACGAGGAGAGGACAAAGAAAAGAGTCCGGAAGCCTCAACAAGGGTTACTCACAAATACAAGCTCTCCAATAAAGAATTCTGAGATGAAATGCTGAGGATGTTCAAGGGACTCAAAGAAACAATGGAGCAGACATCTGGTAAACTAAAGGACAATGAAGAAACAATGGAACAGACAGCCAACAAAATACAGGAAGAAATGAGAGCAGAAGTAAGAAAGCTACAATCAGAAGTCACTAATAAAAGTCTCGCCAGATGAAATAAAAAACTAAGTGAGTGCCCTCAACAGAATGGCTACAGCCGAAGACAGAATCAAGGAACTGGAAGATGAACAGCAGGAAGCCTACACGCAACAACAAACAATGGGAAAAGACCTCAAAATAGCTCTAAGGTGAATCAGAGACCTAGGTGATGATTCCAAGAGGCATTAGAATCATCAGAGTACCAGAAGTACAGGGAGGCAACCCCAATGAGAAAGCCACAGTTAAAGAAATCATTGCTGAAAAGTTCCCAGAGTTAGGGAAGGCAAGCATCCAGATCCAAAGAGCCAGAAGGGTGCCAGCTAAAAGAAACCCTAATAAAAACACTCCAAGGCATATCATAGTCAGAATGATGGATGCTGTGGATAGAGACACAATATTGAAGCAGTAAGGTCAAAGAAGGAAATCACATACAAAGGAGCACCCTTAAGATTTATAGCAGACCAATCAGAGGGAACCCTTCAAGCCCGGAACGCAATGGTGGGGCATAGTGAAAAAATTAAATGAAATGACCGCCTCTTCAAGAATACTTTACCCGGCTAAACTCTCACTCAAACTTGAAGGAATGATACATCATTTTGTAGATAAAGAACAGCTCAGAAATTCAGACTCAAACCCAAACCTAAAAGAAGGACTAAAGGGGTTCCTGTTAAACAAGAAAAACACCTACAAGCACAAAAAACCCCTACAGAAAGATGGTACAAAACCCCATGACAATAATCTCTCTCAATGTCAATGGTCTAAATGCACCAATTAAGAGACACATAGTGGCAACATGGATTCAGAAACTGAAACCAACATTCTGCTGCCTACAAAAACACATCTGAACAGTCAGAGCAAACACAGACTCAAAGTCAAAGGATGGAAAACAATCCTGCAAGCAAACAACCCCCTCAAAAAAGCTGGGGTGGCCATACTAGTATCCAACAACATAGATTTCGGGTTGAAAAAGATTAGAAGGGACAGTGAAGGCCATTTTCTATTTTTCAAAGAATATGTACTACAGAAAGAGATCAAACTCCTAAACGTATACGCACCTAATGAGGGACCAGCTAAATACCTAAAACTACTGCTAACAGATTTTAAGGAGGACATTCTTAGCAACACAACAGTAGTCAGAGACTTCAACACCACCCTATCTCCCCTCCATAGATCAATGAGAATAAAACTCACTAAGAAAACACTGGCACTGAATAAAGAGATAGAAGAGAGAGGACTGATAGATCTATATAGGGCTTTACACCCCAAAAAGAATACACATTTTTGTCCAGTGCATATGGAACATTTTCCAAAATAGACCACGTGCTGGATCATAAAACACATCTCAATAGAACCAGGAAGACAGAAATTGTATCAACTATCTTCTCAGACCACGATGCACTGAAGAAAGATGTTAATTGCACACAGATGCTAAAAATCAAATCAAACACCTGGAAACTGAACAACTCAATGTTGAACAATGAATGGCTCAGGAAGGAAATCAAGGAAGAAATCAAAAGATACTTGGAAACAAACGAGAATGAAGACACGAGCTACCAGAACCTATGGGATGTAGCTAAAGCCATGTTAAGGGGAAAATTTATAGTGCTGCAAGCATTTCTCAGGAAGGAGGAAAGGGCCAACTTAAATGACTTGACTTCACAGCTCAAGATCTTAGAAAAGAACCAAAAAAAAAAAAAGAGCCCAAACGAAGCATAAGGAAAAAAATAACAAAACTTAGAGCAGAAATTAATGACATGGAAACCAAAAAAAAAAAAAAAAAACAATCAAAAAGATTAGTGAAATCAAGACCAGGTTCTTTGAGAAAAAAAAAAGATTGATAAACCACTTGCAAGATTCACAAAGAAAGAGAGAGAGAACCCTAATAAACTGAATCAGAAATGAAAATGGGGGACATCACAACAGAAACCAATGAAATTCAAAAACTCATTAGAGACTGCTATGAAATTAAAAAAATCATTAGAGACTGCTTTGAAATTCTGTATGCCACGAAACAAGAGAACCTAGAAGAAATGGATAAATTCCTGGATTCCTATAATCTCCCAAGATTGAACCAAAAAGACTTGGAATACCTGAATAGACCCATTAATATCAAATAAATTGAAACTGTAATCAAAAGTCTTCCCAAAAACAAAAACCCAGGTCCAGATGGATTTACTAGTGAATTCTTCCAAACTTTTTAAGAGGATCTGTTGCCAATTCTTCTCAAACTTTTCCAGGAAATTGAAGAAACAGGAACACTCCCAAACAGTTTCTATGAGGCACATATCTCCCTAATACCAAAAGCAAACAAAGATATCACTAACAACAACAAAAAAAACTATAGTCCAATATCCCTGATGAACATGGATGCAAAGATCCTCAACAAAACATTAGCAAATAAAACCCAACAACTCATCAGAAAGATTATACACCACGACCAAGTGGGATTCATCCTGGGAATGCAAGGATAGTTTAACATTCAAAAATCAATCAACATAATCCATCATATCGACAAAAGAAAAGATAAAAACCATATGACCATATCAATAGATGCAGAGAAAGCATTTGACAAGATCCAGAACCTGTTTATGATAAAAAAAAAAAAGCTCTCACCAAAATGGGTTTTGAAGGAACCTTTCTCAAAACAGTCAAAACCATCTACCACAAACTTATCACAAGCATTATCCTCAATGGGGAAAAACTAAAGGCGTTCCCACTAAGATCAGGGACAAGACTTAGTTGCCCTGAACAAGGTTGCCCACTCTCACAACTTCTGTTTAATATAGTACTGGAAGTACCTGCAATAGCGATTAGGCAAGAAAAAGATATTAAGGGCATCCAGATAGGAAAGAAAGAAATCAAGCTCTCATTATTCGCTGATATGATACTATATCTGGAGAACCCTAAATTCTCTACCAAGAAACTCCTAGAAATAATAGACTTGTACAGCAAATTTGCAGGCTATAAAATCAATATCCTAAAGTCCATGGCTTTCCTATATGCAAATAATGAGACAGAGAAAAGTGACAAGAAAAAAGCAATCCCATTCACAATCATGCCACAGAAAATCAGGTACCTTAGAATCAGCTTAACTAAGGAAGTAAAAGACCTGTACAAAAAAAACCTATAAAATGCTACTCCAATAAATAAAAGAGGTCACAAGGAAATGGAAACATATCCCCTGCTCATGGATTGGGAGAATTAACATTGTCAAAATGGCAATACTCCCCAAAGCATTATACAGATTCAATATGATCCCTATAAGGATACCCATGACATTCTTCAAAAAAATAGATCAAACACTCCTTAAATTCATATGGAACAACAAAACTCCACAAATAGCTAAAGCAATTCTTGGGAAAAAGATTATGGGAGGCATCACCCTCCCCAACTTCAAACTCTACTACAAAGCAGTAACAGTTAAAACAGGATGGTACTGGAACAAAGGCAGAGCCACAGACCAATGGAACAGGGTAGAATATCCTTACACACAACCCCAAATATATGAACATCTAATCTTTGATAAGGGAGCAAGAAATGTGAAGTGGAGCAAGGAAAGTCTCTTCAACAAATGGTGCTGGCATAACTGGACAACCACATGCAAAAATATGGGCTTAGACCTTGACCTAACACCATGTATTAAAGTTAGATCAAAATGTATTAAAGACCTCAACATCAGACCAGAATCCATTAGGTACGTTGAAGACAAGGTCGGCAAAACTCTCCACGATATTGAAGCTAAAGGTACCTTCAAAGATGACATGCCACTGACCTAGCAAGTGGAAACAGAGATAAACAAATGGGACTATATTAAACTAAGAAGCTTCTGCACCTCAAAAAATAATGACCAAAATACAATGACAACATACAGAATGTGAAAGGATAATCATCCAATACCCATCTGATAAGGGGTTGATATCAACAATATATTAAGGCACTGGATGAACTCTACAAGAAGAAAACATCCAACCCCATCAGAAAATGGGGCGATGAAATAAACAGAAGCTTTCTCAAGGAAGAAATACGAATGGCCAAAAAGGCACATGAAAAAATGCTCTTCATAACTAATCATCAGAGAGATACATATCACCTCACACCAGGAAGACTGGCACATATCCAAAAGAACAAAAGCAACCAGTGTTGGCATGGATGTGGGGAAAAAGGGACCCTCCTTCACTGCTGGTGGGAATGCTGACTGGTTAGGCCCTTTTGGAAAACAGTATGGACGCTTCTCAAAAAATTAGAAATTGAGCTTCTATTTGACCCAGCAATACCACTTCTGGGAATATATCCCGGAGAGCAAAAATGTATAGTCAAAATGACATCTGCACATGTATGTTCATTGCAGCACTGTTTACAGTAGCCAAATTCTGGGAAAAAAAAAAACCGAGTGCCCAAGAACAGATAACTGGTTAAAAAAAACTTTAGTACATCTACACAAGGGAATACTATGCAGAGGTTAGAAAAGATGAGGTCATGAAATTTGCATACAAGAGGATCAACATGGAGAGTATCATGTTAAGTGAAATAAGTCAGGAAGAGAGAGACAGACATAAGAAGGTCACACTCATCTGTGGAATATAAAGCAACAAAATGGGAGACTAACACCCAAGAATAGTCGAGAAAAGTACCATGAGGTTTGTTCCATGGCTGGAAAACCAGCCGTACATGCTGAGGAAAAGGACAGCCCAAATAGAGAAGGAAACACCAAGTAAGGGGATCTGGAGGATCCTCTCAGGATGGGAGATGTGGGCTGAAAGTTGACTATAGACCGAACATGTGAACATGTTGGCCACTCAATACCTCTATTGTAAACCACAACACCCAAATGGAGAGAGAGAGAAAAAGGGAATGCCCTGCCACAAAGGCTGGGTGAGAGGGTAGATGGGGTCGGGGTGGTGGCAGGGATGCTGGGATCATTGGTGGTAGAGAATGGGCACTGGTGGAGGGATGGGTACTCGATCACTGTGCAACTGAAACACAGGCATGAAAGTTTGTAAGTCTACAACTATATCTCATGGTGTTTCACTAATAAAAAATTTTAATATATATACTTTTTATTTCAATATTTTGAATACAAAACTACCCTAAATGGTAATATGTAATATAGTCATATTTTAGAGATACAAGGAATAGAGGTTTCAGTAGGAAAGAGACTTCTCAAGGATAAATGGATTCAATGTCTATGTCATCTTTAGGGGCACTAACAAAGTGGGAAGGACAAAAGGGGATGGATACAAAAAGATGACAAAGTCGTGATCTCTAGTATATGGGCTTGCAAAAATTATCATCAACTCATTCTTCCAACTTCTTCCAACTTCTCTTCTTCCAACTTCTCTTCTCTCTGACCCTTCTCAGCCGCCTTTGGTAATATAGCTGCTCCAAAATATAAATATCTGTAGCACTACAATAAGGATGAGGTATAACATGGAAACGAGGGCGGAATAATAAACAGGCCCATCCCTAAAGATGTCTAGCCACATCCTAATTCTCTGGATCCTGTGAATATGTTAGGTTACAAGGCCAGGGGAGAATTAATTAGCAAGTTGTAGACAGAATCATGTAAATCTGGTGATTTTACGTTATGATAAAGGTTCAAGTGGGTCCAATAAAAATAGGAGTGTTCTAAGACTAACACCCAAGAATAGCAGAAATAAGTACCAGGAGGTTGTCTCCATGGCTTGGAGGCTGGTCTCTCATTCTGGGCAACTCAGAGAAGGGAACACCAAGTAAAATGTGATTGGAGGTCATGTGGGGGAAAGATGATGCGGGCCCAATATAGACTAGAGACTGAACACAATGGCCACTCAACACCTTTATTGCAAACCACAACACCTAATCAGAAAGAGAGAACAAAAGGGAATACCCTGCCATAGTGGCAGTGTGGGGTGGGGGAAGACAGGACTGGGGAGGGGGGGGAGGGATGTTGGGTTTACTGGTGGTGGAGAATGGGCACTGGTGAAGGGATGGGTTATCAAACTTTGTAAGGGAGAAACATGAGTACAAAAATGTATAAATCTGTAACTGTACCCTCACGTTGACTCACTAATTAAAAATAAACTATTAAATTAAAAAAAAATAGGAGTGTTCTTAAAAGTCCAAGAAGACAACAATGAGTTGAAAGATGTGACCCAAAGGAGGGGGGGGGGGCTTTGAAGCTGGAGAAATAAGACGCCTGGGCCAAGGAAGTGGGTGGCCAGTGGAGTAGGAAAGGCAAGCCAGAGGATTCTTCCCTAAGCCCTACAGAGGGGACATGGGCCCCTTACACTGTTCAGGTCAGTGAGACGTGAGTTGAAATTCTGACCTATAAAAACCATACAATAAATGTGTTGTTTTAAGCTTTTAAGTCTAAAGTAACAGTACAGCAGTACAGCAGCAGCAATCTAATACATTAGACATTTTTGATACATTACCTTTTATTTAATCCTGTAAGGTAGGCACTTTTCTCATTCCCATCTCACAGATGACAAATTCATTAACTACCTCAGGGTGACAGAATTAGTAAGAGATATTCGGGCTCTCATGCCCATACCTGTAGACATTATAAAAAATAAAATGCGGGCCAGAGCCAGAGTACAGTGGTTGAGATGTTTGCCTGTGCACGGCCAAACCAGACTTGATGACCAGCACCACATACAGACCCTTTAGCCCTAACAGAACTGATTCCTGAGCCTGGAGCCAAGTGTAAGCCCTGAGCACTTCTGGGTATGGCGAGAGTCTCTGTACACACACTTGCATGCGTGTTCACAGATTGCACTCACTGGGCTGACCACATACTCTGCATGCTGGAGACCCTATTTCAAGCCCCAGTTCCACAAAGGTAAGATAATTGGGAATGCACCCCCTATCCTAACACACACACACACATACACACACACACACACACACACACACACACACACACACACACACACACACACACACACACACACACACACACACACACACACACACACACACACACACACACACCCCTCCCCCCCAGAGCCAAAAGTAAATAGCCTCTGACAATCACCAGGTGTGGTCCAAACACCAGAGAATAAAAATAAGGATCTGGTTGAATGGGTCATAACAGCAAGTCAAGAAAAAAAATCTAAGGCTTGAACAAATCTGTATAAACAGACCGATGAAATACACTTACTAGAATCTCTGCAGATTATTCAAACTTTCATTTCTTCCAGACCATCTATCCCATCTACCATGTGCTAAACTTCCTGCCCATGGCTCATTTCCTACAAAGTTAGCACCACTCACCTTTAAGTGTTCCCCCACACCCCACACATGTCTCTGCCATGGTTTCCTGTATCAGTTTTCTCTCGGAACCTTGTCCCAGAACTGATCCAGATATCTGGATCTGACAAAGAGAAACTAATCAGCAAATGGCATCTTAATCAAATAAGGGTAAAGAACAAATATAAAAAGCTCATCTTGAAATTTAAAATTTTGTTTCCCGTGGTCAGTGAAAAAAAATTAAAAAATACAAAAAGATTAGATGGCATTGTTTGAAAAGTGGTTCATTAAAATCTTATACTGCTGGGGCTGGAGCAATAGCACTGCGGGTAGGGCGTTTGCCTTGCACGCAGCCGACCCAGGTTCGATTCCCAGCAACCCATATGGTCCCCTGAGTACTGCCAGGATTCCCAGCATCCCATATGGTCCCCTGAGTACTGCCAGGAGTGATTCAAAAATATCTTATATTGCTTATTAAATAACTTACTTCATTTTTAGATTTTGTTATGAATCACTGTGATATAGACACTTATAAAGCTATTCATGATTAGATTTCAGTCATTCCAACACCCATCCCTCCACCAGTGTATGTTTCCCAGCACCAGTGTCCCTGGTTCCCCTCCCATCACACCCCACCACCCCCACAGCCTGCCTCTCTGGCAGGCACACTCTCTCCTCCTCTCTCTCCCCCTCCCTCCCCTCCTGCCTCCCTTCTTCCCTCCTTTCTTTTCCCCTTTTCAGGCATAGTGGTTTGCAATACAGATACTGAAAGGTTATTAGATATATCTCTTTACAACTTATTCCTTATGTGTCATTTTATTCACTGTATCAGGGTACCATCTTACTTCTTTGCAAAGATTTAAAAGCCATAGATTTTAATGGCCACTGAATTAAGACACTAAAAGGATCTCTTTATTTCTGGGGGTAGGGGGTTAAGGGACACACCCAGAAGTGCTCAGGGCTTACTCCTGGCTCTATACTCAGCAATCACTTCTGGCAGGCTCAGGGGACCATATGGGATGCTGGGAACTGAACCCAGTCCCAATGCAAGCAAGGCAAATAACCTACCTGCTTTAGTATCACCCAAGCCCATAAAACTTAAACAAATGGTTTCAAAGGTGTAAAACCAAATATTTTACTGCTTACTTACAACTGTAGTCTCATTTTTAGCAAAATTGATTTTAAAATTTTTGTCAATACAACAAACACTTTGAAAAAACTAAAGCTTCTACCTTAGTTTATATGGACAGCATTAGGATGAAAGATATTTCCAATGCATGAACATGTCACAACTAAGATGATACTCGATACCTGCAGTGAGTTTTGTTGTCATGGGGACCATTGAGAAGAAACCATTTAAATGCCTAAATTTCCAAGTCCTTCAAGTCTGGCTTTGCTTATAACTTGGATACATAGTAACCTTTTTTGGTGACTTTTTAAATGTAAAATCCATCTGCTTTTTAAAAAAACGTATTGACTTCACTGTTTGAAAAGTTTTCAATTTCCTTTCCATGAAAAATTCTCATGCCAGAGCATACCAACCCGGGAAATTCAGCCTCACAGTTAGCCATGGAAACAGAAGTACACCTTGTAAGCCCATACTGAAGCCAATATGATAAGACCATAACTGAGAAGGCATATGTTTTAACAGCTGCAGTCTCCTTGTTTTATTTTTGTTGGAATTTTAAACAAAATTAAGCAAACTTTATCTTTTCCTTTAAACGTCCCTGAAAATCACTACCAAAATCTCAGAAAAATTTACAAGCTAATGGTTTATTAAATAGTAACTTGAGGAATAACAATTCAAAGTGGGAAGTAGGAAGATGCCCTAATTTGCAATTAGAAGCAATATGCACCAATTTCCTAACCCATGTTTCCTTGGAGTAATAGACTCACACTAGTCTGTGGAAGGATTATAACCAGACTAGTAATAAGAAAAACCTGGAGTCTGTACTAGAAATCAGAACACATGGGGCTGGAGAGAGTATGCAGCAGGCAATGCATTTGCCTTGCACACAGCAGACCCAGGTTGTATCCTCGGCATACTACATGGTCCCCAAAGCACAGTCGGGACTAATTCCTGAACACTGAACACAGAAGTAAGCCACAAGCACTGCTAGGTGCAGCCCAAAAACAAAATCATAAAAGGGGAGGGAGGGAAGCGGGGAAGTGTGGGAAGAAAGAGCAGGACACGCGCTCCTCAATTAGCCTGTCTTCAGACACCACTGTTCTGTGAATTCCGTACTGAAGTCAAACTATCCTGCTTCTTATTCCATTAATACACCGCTCAGGCTCTCTGACTTCCCTAAGCATCTACATATCCTTTGAACCATCATCCTATAAGAAGTAAATCATTTGTAAGACCAAGACCAAGTCTTGCCTTCAACATTATAACTTCTAAAGTGGTCTATCTTATTCCTATTGCTTAACTGACAATCTGCCTTCTAGGGTATTCAAGTAACTCTCTCCTCCATGGCCAATAATGTTGATTAAAAAAGGTTCTGACTCAATCTCACAGCCAGTTCTCCAGTAAGTAGATAACAATAAGGCTAATGAAAAGAATTAAAGAAAAAAAACACAGAATGTTTATTTCAGCCAACTGATATCCGATAATATTAGGTATAAACCTTTACACAGATCCAGTCAAAGTCATAAGAAACTACAAGGGACCAGAGCATTTCCCTGAACCACACAAAGTGAACAGTTTAAAAAAAACACTGTTGAGATACAACTAAACTACATGAACACTTATGTAAAAGATCCTTAACAATACTCCATAAGAACTAGAGAGAAAATAATTCTGTCTTTAAAAAAACAGAGATATTTTCTCCTTAAATTTTCTAGAGATTCCCGACAAAACATACGCAATGAAATATGATGCTTGGGCACGAGCATTTAGAAAAAAAAGACTTTTTTTGTGGGGGTCACACCTGGCGATGCACAGGGGTTACTCCTGGCTCTGCACTCAGGAATTACTCCTGTGCTCAGGGGACCATATGGGATGCTGGGAATCGAACCTGGGTCGGCCTCGTGCAAGGCAAATGCCCTACCTGCTGTGCTATCACTCCAGCCCCAAGACTTTTTTTTTAAAGTGGCTACTCTGACAATTTTGGACATCAACTTTGGAACTTTTATTTAAAGTCATAATAAAATTGAATATCCAGACTTTAATAGTCCATCTTATAACAGAAAAATTTACAAATCTGTCAAGTTAAAAAATGTATCTGTTTTTGGAATTCTAACTACTTACTGGACATTACCAAGTACCTAAAAAACAAGTCCAAAGTTTAACTGATTGTCCATTCCATTCCCATGTGTACAAAACAAAACCAAAACTCGCCATCACCCATATTTTCTATCCAGGTTCACTCAAACCAGCTGCTTCTAAGTCCATCTTGGCTTCTTTCCTCACACCAAACCCTAAGTCCAACCATTTCAACAGGAAAACAGTACCACGTAAAATAAAATAAAAAGCATTGGTTTAAATGTTAAGGATTTAGGGGGTGGAGCAATAGCACAGCGGGTAGGGCATTTGCCTTGCATACGGCCAACCCGAGTTCGATTCCTAGCATCCCATATGGTCCCCTGAGCACCGCCAGGAGAAATTCCTGAGTGCAGAGCCAGGAGTAAGCCCTGTGCATTGCTGGGTGTGACCCAAAAAGGAAAAAAAAAAAATGTTAAGGATTTAAGATCCTTAGATAAAATATTCAATTTTATTAAGTCTCTTTTCCAACTTGCAATGTGAAACCATAAAACCTCTCACAATATAAAATTTCTTGAAGGGGCTGGAGTGATACTACAGCAAGTAGGGTGCTGACCTTGTACCCAGCTGACCCACGTTCAATCCCCAGTGCCTCAGCTAGTCTCCCAGGCCCCACCAGGAATGATCCCTGAGAGCACGGCCTAGAATCTGTCACTGTCATCCCGTTGCTCATCGATTTGTTCGAGCGGGCACCAGTAACGTCTCTCATTGAGAGACTTATTGTTACTGTTTTTGGCATATCCAATACACATGGGTAGCTTGCCAGGCTCTGCTGGTGGGCTCGATACTCTCGGTAGCTTGCCGGGCTCTCCGAGAGGGGTGGAGGAAGCGAACACAGGTCAGCCGAGTGAAAGGCAAAAGCCCAACTGCTGTGCTATCGCTCCAGCCCAGAGCCTAGAATAAGCCCTCAATACTGACATGTATGGCCCCACCCCACCCCACAAAAAATTCCATTGATATAAAAATAGCAAGTGCTACGTTACACTTCTAGTACTCAATAGGTATACTCTATGGATCCCTCAGGAACTGACAAAGCTAATTAAAGATTGTAAGATAATGTAATTAGAGCAAAAACTATTTCCCTTTGCTTAATATATGTTCACAAAATTACCTGATTGACTATTATAGTTATTGTTAAGGAATATATTAACTTTTAAAAAATAAACTGCAAAATACCTTTTTCTATCATGAGGTTAAGTTCATTTTCTATCACATACATCCTAAACATTCTAGTTAAATCCTTTCTTCTCTTGCAAATCAGTTCTTTTTTGCTGTTGTTATAGTTGTTTTTTTGGTTTTCGGTTTTTGTTTAACAGTTTTTTCGTGTAAGCATCCAATTCCTAATAACTCTTGTTCTTATTTCTGTTACTCTTGTTTATCCCTTCTGGATTATGGCCAACACCTTCCAACCACTCATCTTTTCTTCTACTTCTGCTCATCTCCCATCCAGATCTCTTTCTAAACACAGATGTGAATACTGCTTTCTAGGTTTAATGAACAGATTCCTTTGCAAACAGAATCTCCTACTCAGTTTGGTCCCAAATCCTCTTCCAGTCTCCTGACACATCTCTCACACTGGGGGACACTTGTACACAGTTTAGGAGTAACATTCACACGATGTCTTAAGATCATAGAGGTAATTTCTCACTGTTAATGAAATATGTGGTTTTCAACGGCTCTTGTGTTTGCATACGTCACTCCACTGGTCTGTAAAAGCCACCCCACACCCATCCTTTCTCCATCTGGCGAGCAATTCATCCTTCAAAGCCAACCTAAATGTCACTTCTTCTATGAGGTATTCCAGAAGAAGTTAGTCACTCATCTGGATTCCCACCACACTTTGTTCTCCACTCTATCCTGGGGAGCTATTAAAACTCAGAACAAAAATGAAAAGATATAAACTGTAATTTAAAAATTACTAATTCCTTCATCTTCTTTCACCAAAATCAAAGTCATTGCACATTTTCTTTTTCTTCTTACGAAAGACACACATGCACACACACGCGTGGAAACACTGGGAACAAAAGCCTTGACAAAATCAAATAAATTCATAAACCATTAGATTCATCCAAATCATTCAGATCTGGTTTCATTTTGAAATACCTGATGGTGTCTTGAAAACTTCTAAATGTCAAAGGAGTTTCGGGGAGCAGCCAAAAATTTTAAGACTCTCAAGTTTCCAAAATATAATTTTTGAATTTTAACAGTCTTTTCTTCCTACATGTGCAAAACTTTTAGAATTCAATAGGGAAATAAACCTTCATTTCAAAAATTAACTTTGAAATTGGGAAATAAAAACATATGCTATTTCCAGGCACTTTTCATAATAATAATAGCTACCATTCATGGGGGGCTGAGCGCCAGGGCTCCTGCAGACACTCCCCACAGATGCCCGACTCAAAACCCGCAACTAAGCAATGAAGGAAGAGTCATTATTCCGACTTTACAGATAAAGACGCTGGTCAAATTGGTTAAGTGAATCCAGCTACACATTATCAGGCAAACACTCAAACCCAAATCTGCTGACTCCTTAGTCCAGGCATACATTCTAAAGGCAACAACTATACCTCAAAACTGTAACTGTTCCCCAAAACTAGGGTGATTGGATAACTTCTCTCAAGAGCAAATAATGAAAGACTTAGCTCAGACTATCAAGTTCAAAGGGGAAGTCTTCTTTGACCAAAGGAATTCACCATGAGACAACACATACGGTTCTTATACTAATTTCCCTCGGTGGTAAAAAGAAAAAGCAGATATCAAAGTTTTAAAATGCTCTCATAAGTGGAGAAATGATAAAATTTTCTCAAAAGGGATATTGTGTACACACTGATATATGTAAATTGACAGAACTGTAAATGCAATTTAAGGATGATAAGTTATAAGAACAAATTCATCTAAAATATTATACATAAAATGAGAGAAGAAAAATTTCTAGTTCACTTAATAACTGTTAAGAAAGTAACTGAATTTGGAAGTATAGAAAATATTAAGCCAAGATTTCTGTTTTTGTCTTTTTTTTTTTTCTGTGTGTGTGCTAGATAAGTGAACTGAATCCAGGGTATGGCAGAAAAATGAAGGGTTTGTAAATCCAATCCTATTTTCTTTAGTTCTTCCATCAAATCACTGTTTCTCAGTAAACATAACAATTAATTTGGAGTTATGTTTCCCACTCACTTCTCTTTGTCAAGTAGTACTGGGTAGTTACTAAGCAAAAGAGCATGGTTCTTAAATAAGTTTCTTGATACATGAATCCCATACTACAATGAACAATGTGAATTAGTAACTTTGTAAACACAATTTATTTTCAAATAGACTTTAATAAGAATGGAAATAAGTTTTAGATTTGTCTGCTTGTTTATACTGTTAAAGTACATCATCAATACAGGAACCTGAGAGACCACTCAAAGGGCTGTAACCACACCATCTACCTGCATAAAGACAATCCTGCTTCAATTCCAGCGCCACACTATTGCCCAGGTCCTGCCAGGATGGCCCCGCTATCCCCAGCACTGGCCCATTACCATCAGTTTCCTTGACTGAGTGTTGCCGGCCGTGGTCCCTCAGATTCCTGAGCACTGCTCAGGAGACCCTCCAAAAGTGCGTCAATGAATCAGAGAAATCCAATGGAAAAGAGTTAACTGCAGTATTTCTCAAACCTTATGGAAATTGAGTCAGTCACAAACACTCCACGATGACCATTATGTTCCATTACTGTGATGCCTTACTTGAAATATCTGGTATTGGTTTTTCACAAGAATAAGTAGGATAAGAAAAATGAAAACCAGCATGCTGTGTTTGTTGAAAGACTGAACAAGCAAACATCAAATTTAATCGTAAAATTCTGTAGTTCAAAAACAATTTTTTTTTAGAAAAGAAGAAACATTTGACAGGCAAAATGTAGTCCCCCAAAGCCCAGTTCTATTTCAATGAATGGATACCTATTTGTGGAGGGCTTACTACATACAACCATTTCAAATGTAGTTAAGACATGTCACCACCATGCCTCATCTAGGATACTCTCTGGAGGAGTAAAGACAGTAAAATAAGTACAAGGGCAGTGGATATAACGAAAGTGGAGAACTAAAAGGTGTTCTGGGGGCTGGAGTGATAGCACAGTGGGTAGGATGTTTGCCTTGCATGCGGCCAATCCAGGTTCGATTCCCAGCATCCCATAGGGTCTCCCGAGCACCACCAGGAGTAATTCCTGAGTGCAGAGCCAGGAGTAACCCCTGAGCATCGCTGGGTGTGACCCAAAAAAGCATAAATAAGTGAATGAATGAATGAATGAATAAGATGTTCTTAGTTTATATTATACAGATAAGAGGTTTTTGTGGAAGAGACGCACTGGATAAAATCTGAAGAATGATCAGTAATTAAAGTAGGGGAGAGATCACCTACCAGAAGTTACCAGATAAAAGAAAAGCAACTCAGATTTCAGGAGGGGGTTGGAAAAGGGCACAAGCAGAGAGCCAGCCAGATCTCCCTTCAGGATCGAGGATTGTCGCCAAGACACTGAGCAATGGACTCAACTGTCAATTTCCTTTGGAGAGTTCCTCTCCTGAAGGTAACTCCTGGCCCCATCATACCTCTTTCTTGCAACATTCCTCAGTTCAGTGCATATAAAAACCTGGGAGTCGCCACTGGTGGTGGGACTGGAGTTGGAACATAGTACACTTTTACTCAACTATGAACAGCTTTGTAAATTCTGGTGTCTTAATTTAAAAAAAATAAAATAAAAACCTGGCTTCTAGACCTAAGTTGCGACAGTTCTGAAGGGCTCCTCAGTTCCAAAGCTTCTCTTGGAGAAACGGGAAGATAGTCCAGGGGATTACACTGGAGCTTGATTTTCCCTCTGCCCAATCCAGGACTTTTCTTCCTTCCTTCCTAGAGGTTTTGATCTCCCTAAACCTGCCCAATAAGTACCTTGCTTGGGAACTGCAACCCCCGCCCCCAGCTTTGTCAGAATCTGTTTTTCAACTCTGAGATCTAGAGTGAGTTGGAATAAGAAATTAAAAGATCAACAGAGGACAGCTCATTCAGAATCCCTGCTGAAATTTAGCTTTGAATTTAACATGAAGTTATGAAAAATTATTGATTACATCAAGAGGTGAATCCAGAAGGACATGAGAACACCAAAAAATAAGGAACAAAAAATATATATCAGTCACAACCACAAACCACATCCATTGCTGCCGCCATGTGAGTTGTCTACCAGCCTTGTTCCGGAGACTCATAAATGAACCTCGAAAGAGAACAACAAGCTGGAAAAATTTATCTGAATACCAGAGAATGACAGACACCCAGGGCACCTCAGAGTGGGGGGGTCAGCCCAGCACCCGCCCAAACAGCTCCAGCAGCCAATTGCTCCCCCATTTCAAAATCGCCACCATGACCCCTGCAAGACTCCACTGTCAAGATCAAGCCTCACCCAGAAATTAATCTGCTGAAAAAAAAAAATCACACCCCAAAGCATCCCACGCAATTTTAAATTTAACTTCGAATATACCACCCCCTCAAGCTTTCTGGACTTCCTGAAGTGACATCTCAATCTCGACAAAACTAATAAACCAACAGTAGTATGCCACATTGGATCAGATGTAACGTAAAAGGCAACTGAACTTTATTAACACAAAACACACAGAAGGCTTAACCTGTAGACAGCGCCTTAATAACTGCTCACACAAGTGCTCTCTGGTGAGACACAATTTACACTAATTTTCTTCTAGGGAAACATTTTTTGATCATTCTGTTATCAAATATATTGATAACAAGCACGGTCACTCTCAGTGTCATCCCACTGCTCATCAATTTGCTCGAGCAGGCACCAGTAATGTCTCCACTGTGAGACTTGTTACTGTTTTTTTTTTTTTGCCTATCGAATACGCCACAGGGTAGCTTGCCAGGTTCTACCTTGCGGGTGGGATACTTTCGGTAGCTTGCTGGGCTCTCCGAGAGGGATGGAGGAATCGAACCCGGGTTTGCCATGTGCAAGGCAAACGTCTTACCCGCTATGCTATTGCTCCAGTCCAATATAAAATAAGTAATTGAGATAAGACTAGAAAACAAGAGACAAGGGTGGAGCGAAGGTGCAGTGGTCGTGGGATTGGTGTTAGGATACTGAATGACTTACAAATCATCATGAACAACTTTGCAAACCACAGTGTTTATATAAATGTAAGGGAAATTTTACATATGTAGGTTTTATCTGCTTGATAAAAATTCCAAAATAAATACAGTTTAAAAGTTTTACTAGTAACAAGTGAGACATGATGAGATCCAAGTATAAAATAAAATTTAATGTAATATACTGTAGATTCCAGAATTGAACACACACACATATATGTGAGAACAGGTATTTTATTATATTGTATTAAATGGTTTTAATTTTCTTATTAAGTCCAAATTTACATAATCACAGACTGGCTCTTACTGATTCACTTTCTGATCATTCTACTTGCCATTTCTTAGTCTTATTGGCATTCTTACATAAATACAAAGTAAATAAAATACATAAATCTAAAGTAAATTTGTTTTGTGCCTAAGGGGGCAGGCTGAGGCTGAGAGGGAACTGGGGGTGTTGGTGGAGGGAAGCCACACTACACATTGCACACACTCTTGGTGGAAGGTCACTGTGCTGTGCTGAACGCTAAATGCTTGAGCCAACTGTAGAACACACAACTTTGCAAATCACGGTGTTTTTAATAAAAATGTAATAAAAATTAATTTAAAAAAACTTTGATAAAAGAAAAACATTAGTCAATGTCCAACTTCTCCTAACAACTTGAAACCTGCTGATCACCAAAGTGAACTTCAAGTCTTTTGTGAGCAAGAACTAATCTCAGAATTCTGATATGACAGAGCCAAAGTTCACTTTCACACTAAGATCAGACAACCTTAGGGACTTAGTGGGTATTGTTATATACAAGAGTCTTAGATTAGAAATACTAAAAGTCTAGAATAATATGCATTAAAAATGGCTTATACTGAACTACATTAACCTGAGGATAAAATGTATTCCATTTTCATGTGTCACAGCAGTGATTTTTAAGTAGAAACATTAACATAAAAAAAAGAGAGGGCCAAAAGCACAGCAATAGGGTGCCTGCCTTGCATGTAGCCAACCCAGGTTTGACCCCAAAATCCCATATGGTCCCCTGAGTACCACCAGAAATTACTCCTAAGTGCAGAGCCATGAGCAAGCCATATGTAGCCCCCCCCAAAAAAAAAAACAAACAAAAAAGAAAGACAAAAAAAAAAAAAAACGACGAATGCTTTCCTTTCATGTTAAATAAGGTTTGACAACTTTAATATTGCATGGAACATAAAAGTAACATCAAGTGAAATTTATTGAAAATTTCTTGTTGCCAGCATTTGGTATTTTTTTTTGCATCTTATTCCTTTGGGGCTCTATTGCGCGATTTACAATTTATCTAAAATATGTCAGTAAATTAGTCATTACTCTGCCAGAGAAAATTTATTCAATTTGTCTTACACAGACCCACTTTAAATATAGTCTTACCTCTAGACATGTTCTATCAAGAAGCAACAACTTTTAATTTACAGCAGATCCTTGAACAACACGAATTTGAACTGCCCAGATGTATTTAAGCACAATCTGCTTGTAAACAGGGAATGAAACTAATGGAGCAGATACAATACTACAGCTGTAGTTTCTCTATTACTTTTATATCCTTTTCTGTGGTTTATTATTGTAAGATTACAAACTAATACATAGGATAATACAAGATATGTTAATCGTTTATGTTGCCAGTAAGGTTTCTAAGAAGACAACTGGCAAAATTTGGGGGTTATCAAAAATTGTGCATCAGTCTCTAACTCCGAGGAATATATCTGTCCTTCCCCTCATGTTGTTCAAAAGTCCAGTGTATTTGCATTTTTTCAATAGAGTGACTGTCTTAAAAATCAAAATAAAATAACTGTGAAGTCACAGGAGGATTGGAAAGAAGAGCAAGAAAGGAGACCCATCAGTGTGTGGTACCGGAGGTCGGAGAGGAGGGGGGTAAAGACACCTGGTGGAGAATGGATCCGAGCAGCCGGAACAGCAGGGAGGGCGGTCACTGATCTCCCTGTAAGAAGGAACTTGTACTGGAGCAGCAAAAAGGAGATTATTAACTGTCTCCAGAGTTAGAAGGCAAGAAATAAAGAGGGGGTAAGGATGATTCCCCAGGATTCCTTATCTGAGGAACATTAAAAAGGGAAACAATTTAGTCAACCATGAGTTCACATTGAGCCAGGTGACAAATTAAGTATCTATGAAAATTCTATTTTCATTCAGTTACTTAATGGTATAAAGAACTCACTTTGGGGCATAGATTGGAATTATGCAAATTTCTTTCCACTGCAACCATTTTCTCTGATGTTCTTGAATGTCTGACTTCACTATTAAACTTGGAGCCTCTGATGGGGTATTTGGGCTTTAGGCTAAAAATATATATACATACAGGCTTCAATACCAGCACCAATTTGTTGGTGAGTTTTCCAGTTATGAGTGAGATTAATATTTCTGCTCAGCAAGATGGCTGTGATCTAGCAGCATAACCTGGAATACAGCAGTCACTTCAAAATGTTAACTTGAGGAGTGGGGGTGGCACTGGAGAAATGATACAGGGGTTAAGACATTTGCCTTGCATGTGGCTCAACCTGGTTTGGTCCCCAGCACTGCACAAGGTCCCCCAAGTACCACCAGGAGTTATTTATGAGCACAATGTCAGGAGTAAGCCCCTAGCACTGTTGTGTGTAGCCAAAAATGAAAAAGGTTAACTCTGCATTACTACTTATTTTGGGTTGGGGCGTCACATTCATCAATGCTCAGGGCTTTACTCCTGGCTGTGCTCAGTTACTGCTCTTGGTAATTCTCTAGGAACCATATGGTCCTTACCCAATGTTCTATACTTTTGGCTCTAAATTTCCAGCTCTAATTTTGCATTTTGTATATTAGTGAGAATATCTGCTAAATGTTAAACAAGCAATGCTGACTGATCATTTTACAAGTTGGCAATAAATGCATGTTATGGTTAGATTTAAAAAGAAAAAGAAAATGTTACCACGCATCATATCCAGTAGAACCAGACAAACATCAAAAGGTTCCAATGATGTGTCTGTGTTTGTGTGTGTGTGTGTGAGAGAGAGAGAGAGAGTTATGTGAGTGTGCGATGTCATAACTAAAGGTGCCCCTCTATAGTGGCAGTTTAACACCCAGTGGGTGAGTATTTGCAGCAAGACAGGCAAGAGGCAAACCTCCAACTATGGAGATTATGTACTCACTCTAATGGCCTGGCTGTAGTCAATAAAGCAAACACCCACCAAAAAAGAACATACTTGAGCTTGCTTCTAATAATGTATATTCAAAAGAAACTCCTCCATAAAATTGTTTTTTTTTCTTTACACATAAAGAAATGTATAAAAGAAACAGAAAGGTGACTTTTCCTTAAGAGAATATCACTATAAACTATCTGTCACCGTATCCTTGTCAGAAAGGCCACTGTGATTTATTTCCTGAAGAACGGACATTCAAGTGGCAATGGGTAAGTGAATGAAAAGTGCAATCTGTAAGTTCTGCTTGACTGACAGTTATAGAAACCAAATCCACTTGTACATGGGGAATGACACACGGCTGTTTTTGTTCCATGTACTACACACTATAGAATACTCACCTTCCCATTATAAGCAACTTTCCTATGATTTCGTATTTCAGCAAAGAAAACAATTTCTTGATGTGTCAAAAGGTCAAGTCATGTCTGAGGGCTTCTCCACACAAGCTGGCAGAAAATTCCCTTGAAAAAAGAGTTTTTTCCTACGAAAAAGTGAATCATTTTCCTCTTCGCTGAGAATTTTAAAATTTACTTTTCTCAGCTAATATAAAGTTACCACCAATTTCCTGAAAATCCAAACACAATTCCGAAACCCCAAAATTATGATGACAAAGAAGTATTTCTAAATTCACTTCAGCATCAAGTTCAATGAAGAAAAATGTTCAAGATTCCCAAAATCATAATTATTCCTAAGTCAATTCACTTATACAGTAAGCAAAAGCAATGTATTTATCAAGTCCATATGGGCTGCTGGAAATGTTAGCAATTGTGTTTAAAACAAAAATAAATTCAACTATGTCAGCATTTCAGGAATTTATAGCCAAAGACCACAGTCAAACATGCCAAAAATCTCATTCTAACCAGAAAGTATTTCCAAACTTTTCCAGAATGAACATTCTTATCATAATGATCACTTATTCTAAGGTTTTATTAAACACTGGAACTTGGAAGAAAATAATAAACTAAAGTTCTTGCCAAGGTGACAAGTCACATGAAAAGGGGGTGTTCACAACCCCATTGTGGTAGATGACCAGAGGCAGGGGGACAGATCAATAAACAAATGTCTAACTACCTGTTACAACCCTTTTTCATTTAGTTCAAATACATTAAGATTACAAACAATACTTAAAAAAAAATTTCTAGGGATGTTAGTGTCACCTACACCATCTAAGGAATAGATCAACTTTCCTAAGTAAGTAGTTACCACTGGGGTTGCTTATAGAGAGACGGGCTCACAGTAAGCTCACAGACCACCATTTTTCACAGCTCCAACAGCAGCTGACTCAGCCCAACAGTTGCAGTTCTGGATTTATTCATCAGGCTGCTGAGGCAGCTGAGGTAGCACATATACTACAATTCTAACAGTACAAAGAAGACAAGAACGGTCCTTTACAAGGATGAAACGCTAATTCATAAAGCATTCCACATTTGACATAAATAAAAATAAACATGTTTCTCATCATCGCTCTATGTTAGAGTGAAAATTATAGCAGAAAAATACAATTGACCTTTGAACTGTAAAGGTCTACTGACATGTGTTATCCATTCTACCCCTGGGGTCTGCTCTCTATATTTATTCAAACAATATTCATGGCCATTGGGTGACTGCATCTGTGAATGCACCATCCACATGTACTCAGCCACCTGGCTGATTACTCAGCTTCAGCCAGATCTTGGAAAGTACCAGATCACTGAGAAAAAAGTGTGAACAGCCACAAAAACAGCAAGTCACCAGAACTGGCTGCAGCGAATGGCATGAAGGACTGAGAAAGTTTGTAGTGCTGAGACTTGGTCCCACCAACACCGAGTCAGGGCATAAATCTTCACTGAGATTCGTTACTGACTTGGTACCTGGGATTATCCTCCTGGTTTTATTTATGTCTTTTATTTTATTTTTCTTGAATTACCATGAGATACATAGTTACAAAGCTTCATGATTGGGTTTTAGTCATACAATGCTCCAACACCCATTGATCCGTCCACAGGTATAAATTTCCCACCTCCAATCACTGTCACTGTCATCCCGTTGCTCATCGATTTGTTCGAGCTGGCACCAGTAACGTCTCTCATTGAGAGACTTATTTTTACTGTTTTTGGCATATCCAATATGCACGGGTAGCTTGCCAGGCTCTGCCGTGCGGGCTCGATACTCTCAGTAGCTTGCCGGGCTCTCCGAGAGGGGCGGAGGAATCGAACATGGGTCGGCCATGTGAAAGGCGAAAGCCCAACCGCTGTGCTATAGCTCCAGCCCCCCACCACCAATGTCTCCAGTAATCCTTCTAGTTTTAAACCAGAATATTTTTTGAGCAAGAATCTAAGTTTAACAGAGTAAGGATGGACCCGGGGAAAAGAGTACATATACTGTTACATGTTAAAACCACAAGAAGTAGTATTGTATCAATACCTTCTAGTATTGACTGATAAATGTGTAAGTAATGTGCATGCCCAATCATTCACACCCACAAAAGTTGCTGAATACCTATGTGCTGGGTACTGCATCAAGGGTTGATTATTCTTTCACCAACTCCTATTCTCAGTGACTCTGAGAAATTAGAAGAATTACAGATACTTACATTTATGTTTATTTTAGCTACATCACAACCATCTATGCAAATATCCTATATGTTAACAGTCTGTTTCCTAATTAAGGATATAGTAATAACTGGTATTACATAAATATCCTAAGTGGAGGAATTTGAATATAGTTTCAAACTTTTTTTCAATTAAAAATATCCACTATAACAGGACTATTAATCCTTTTTCAAATCTGAAGTATAAAAAACATTTTTAACTTAATTATCTGGTTTAGATTTTAGACACTTATGTCTAACAGCGGGTACGGCATTTGCCTTACACACGGCCGACCAGGGTTCAATTCCTCCGTCCCTCTAGAAGAGCCTGGCAAGCTACCAAGAGTATTCTGCCCATACAGCAAAGCCTGGCAAGCTACCCAAGGCATATTCGATATGCCAAACACAGTAACAAGAAGTCTCACAATGGAGACGTTACTGATACCTGCTCGAGCAAATCGATGAGCAATGGGATGACAGTGACACAAAGATGCCTAATAGTTTTCTTCAAAGGGAAGAAAATACAAAATATGGGCTAAAATAAGTCTTTTAATCATATATTGCTATTGCCCAGTAAGATCCATTTATTTTTTTTTAACTGAAGCACCATGAGATACAGTTTCAAAGTTGTTTATGATTGGGTTTTAGTAATTCAGTGTTCTAACACTGGTCCCTTAGCTAGTGTACATTTCCCAGCACCGTGGTAGGATCTATTTTCTCTCAAAATGCAACTGAATTTTGGAACAAAAGACAACACTAAATTTCATCCTTTAAAAGCAAACATAAGCATTACCGAGATAAAGTTCTAAGTTCTGTAAGATAGTGCTTACATTTCCTTTTTTATCAATTGCTCACATTTCTCAAACAAGTTCTTCACATTTTCTCAATCTCCCACGCACACATACTCTTTTTTTCCCCTAAACTCTAAGCTATGCCAAGTGCTAGAAGGAAACAAGTTTTATTTTGCATAACAAGTCTGAAGATCTGATTTTCCCTGGGGCAAACTTGTTACTTTGTACACAGATGAAAAGATATTTACATCAATTGAGTTATTCAACTTTAAGGAGCAGCTGCAGATTTCTCTGTGGTAACTGACATATATTTTTAAAATAATGCCAATTAAAAGTGGGAGTCTAAAGCTAGTGGTTCCAAAAAGAAAGGCAACCAGCTCACTTTTCAGTGGGTAAGGGACATAACACAGATGCCTTCTCCTCTCTGTGCACATGCCTCGTAATAAAGACAGTCAGCCAGTAGAACTAGACGCCCATGCTACAGGCAGACGGGGGGCTAGGTCACAGTGCTGGAGGTGTAAGAGTGAGGTAAGTTACAGAATCCATATAATCTAACATTTATTCAATAAATAATGGTTGTTGCTACCTATGGTTTTTACCGTCGTTGTTATTATATTATTATTGAAACATATTAAAAGAATAAATTCAAAAGGGAGAGTAATATGGCCTCATCTGAATGAAAACAGACACACTTATCATCTGATCCCACTTTCATTTTGAGTCTTCCCACTCTACGTTGCAAACACTTTTTAAAATTTTTTATTTTTTATTTTTTAAAATTTTTATTAGTGAATCACTGTGAGGTACAGTTACAAACTTATGAACTTGCCCATTCTCCTCCACCAATGTTCCAAGTATCCCCCACCACCCCTACCCCAACCCCCACCACCCCACCCTGCCTCTTCACAGGGCATTCCCTTTTGTTCTCTCTCCTGAGTGTTGTAGTTTGCAACAGAGGTATTGAGTGGCTTCATGTTCAGTCTATAGTCTACTTTCAGTTCGCATCTTCCAACCTGAATGGGTCCTTCCAACATTCTCTACTAGGTGGTCCCTTCTCTATCTCAGCTGCCTTTCCCCACAGCATGTGAGGCCAGTTTCCAAGCTGTGGGGCAGACCTCCTGGTTATTATCTCTACTACTCTTGGGTGTTAGTGTCCCATTCTGCTACTTTATATTCCACATAGGAGTGCAATCTTTCTATGTCTGTCTCTTTCTTTCTGAAGACCACACAGAGTGATGTTCAAGGGTTACTCCTGCCTTTGCACTCAGGAATTATTCCTGGTGGTGCTTGGGGGACCATATGGGATGCTGGAGATCAAATCTGGGTCGACCGCATACAAGGCAATTGCACTACTTGATGTACTATTGCTCTAGCTCCACAAAGACCCAATTTTATTATTTTTTTAAATAATAGTTTATTTTTAACTAGTGAGTCAACGTGAGGGTACAGTTACAGATTTATACATTTTTGTGCTCAT
Organism: Sorex araneus; assembly: GCF_027595985.1. NCBI lineage: Eukaryota > Metazoa > Chordata > Mammalia > Eulipotyphla > Soricidae > Sorex > Sorex araneus. The sequence continues at coordinate 59,302,316 of NC_073312.1, read as the reverse complement.
GTTTCTCCTTACAAAGTTTGATAACCCATCCCTTCACCAGTGCCCATTCTCCACCACCAGTAAACCCAACATCCCTCCCCCCATCCCCAGTCCCATCTTCCCCCACCCCACACTGCCACTATGGCAGGGTATTCCCTTTTGTTCTCTCTCTCTGATTAGGTGTTGTGGTTTGCAATAAAGGTGTTGAGTGGCCATTGTGTTCAGTCTCTAGTCTAAATTCGGCCCACATCATCTTTCCCCCACATGATCTCCAACCACATTTTACTTGGTGTTCCCTTCTCTGAGTTGCCCAGAATGAGAGACCAGCCTCCAAGCCATGGAGACAACCTCCTGGTACTTATTTCTACTATTCTTGGGCGTTAGTCTTATAGTCTATTAATCTATATTCCACAGATGAGTGCAATCTTTCTATGTCTGTCTCTCTCTTTCTGACTCATTTCACTTAGCATAATACTTTCCATGCTGATCCACTTATATGCAAATGTCATGACCTCATTCTTTCTAACAGCTGCATAGTATTCCATTGTATAGATGTACCAAAGTTTCTTCAACCAGTCATCTGTTCTAGGGCACTCGGGTTTTTTCCAGATTTTGGCTATTGTAAACAGTGCTGCGATGAACATATAAGTGCAGATATCATTTCGACTATACTTTTTGGCTTTTCTGGGATATATTCCCAGCAGTGGTATTGCTGGGTCAAATGGGAGCTCAACCTCTAGTTTTTTGAGAATCGTCCATATTGTTTTCCAAAAGGGCTGAACTAGCCGACATTCCCACCAGCAGTGTAGAAGGGTCCCTTTCTCTCCACATCCTCTCCAACAGCGGTTGCTTTTGTTTTTTTGGATGTGTGCTAGCCTCTGTGGTGTGAGGTGGTATCTCATGGTTGTTTTGATCTGCATCTCTCTGATGATTAGTGATGTAGAGCACTTTTTCATGTGCCTTTTGGCCATTCGTATCTCTTCCTTGGTAAAGTTTCTGTTCATTTCTTCGCCCCATTTTTTGATGGGGTTGGATGTTTTCTTCTTGTAGAGTTCAACCAGTGCTTTATATACCCTTGATATCAACCCCTTATCTGATGGGTATTGTGTAAATATCCTTTCCCATTCTGTAGATAGTCTTTGTATTCTGGTCACTATATCTTTTGTGGTGCAGAAGCTTTTTAGTTTAATGTAGTCCCATTTGTTGATCTCTATTTTTACTAGATTGCTTAGTTCCGTGTCATCTTTGAAGATACCTTTATCTTCAATATCCTGGAGGGTTTCGCCGACCTTGTCTTCAATATACCTTATGGTTTGTGAAAAAGACCCAATTTTAATGGGAAAAGTCAAAGGACTGAATTTTCAATCTCATTAAGATTGTACTACATAGAGAACCAATTCTAATCCCCTATAGATCTGAGAAAGCAAGACACTTTTCCTTTTTGGCAAATGTTGGGGGATGGGGGAGAGGGGCGTCTTGGGAGGGAAGGGTCACATCTAGCAGTGCACAGGCTCTGTGTCAGGGATCACTTCTGGTAGTGATCAGAGAACCATACGTAGATATCAGAGATCAAATCAGGGTCACTACACATAAGGAAAGCACCTTAAGTCCTGTACCATCTCTCCAGCATCAACAACTTGTAAATAATTAAAATAAGTAAAAGCGGCGCCAATAATCAACATTAAAGTTGCTCCTGGCACTTCCCATTAACAAAGGTTGTCTTTAATACCCCACATGCAAGGATTCCTCATAAAGTTGTTAAGAAACATTGAGGAACAAGAAGGAGAGCAAAGGTATCAGGGGCATAAGCAGGACTCTGGTTTACTCCTGAGGTGGCCCTGGAAGTTCCCATATGACTGGGCTAAAAGGAGACCTAGCATTCAGCTGTCCAGCTGGGTTGGTCAAGTATCACTGGGAGTGGTCCCAGGGCACCATAAACACATCTTGGACCCTCACCCACACACCCTCCCAAGAAGAAACACCAATCAAAGCAATACAGATATCCCTGCTAATCTGAATCTACCTATCAAGTATGATTGGGGGTGGGATTGTCTGAAAATGCTTTAAGAAGTTTATGCAATGGCAACAGTTTTTCCAGACCCTCAAAACAGTCCACTCAATCATATCAAACAAGCCCATTCTACTTTCAGATGTAGAACAAACCTGATTTAAGTCAAATGTTTTTCAGAGAAACATTTTACTACCATTTCTTTGTAAAAGCATGTTTCTGAGAAACCCAGAACCTATATGTATATCTCCTCAGATAGTTCCATATTTCCAGAATTGACTAGTGGTTATTCAGACAGTCTACAAGCCCAAAGTAGGGGCTGGAGCGACAGCACAGCGGGTAGGGCATTTGCCTTGCACGCGGCTGATCCGGGTTCGATTACCAGCATCCCATCTGGTACCCTGAACACCACCAGGAGTAATTCCTGAGTGCAAAGCCAGAAGTAACCCCTGTGCATCATCATGTGTAACCCAAAAAGCAAACCAAAAAAAAAAAATACAAGCCCAAAGTAGGGTGAAATTCTTCTCACCTTAAATGAGAAGAATTTCTACAGATCTGTCAGCTGAAGAATTGAACAACAAGGATTTGCAAAGGCAACACAAGTAATCATCCAAACTTAATTTCCAAAAAAATCTAGTTCTGCATCGGATATCATGTGTTAACAATGGAAATGAAGTAATTCCTACACTGTTGCTCGTCCCTCTTAAAGCCAACCAGTGGAGGGGAATACAATTCACAAGATAGGATCACCTACAATAGATGATCCCTTACAGCAAAGAAGCAAAAACAGGGGTCAGAGTCAAGATGAGGGCAGGTATCTTAATTTTAAATGTTTCTAAATTACATTTGGACAGAGCTGAGAGTTGGGAGGTGAAAGCAGGGAAGGACAGATGGAAAGTCGAAAACCTCAGAATGGTGGAGCAAGCTATGCAAAATCTCTCTGTCCTACACATTGAGGTCTCCTGCAGAGGTCTGAGTCTTGTACGGCTGGTGTTCTACAAGAGGAAGACAGATCCCGTGATGCTCTGTTCCTTACCATTAATTAACGCATTGAACAGGCACAGAGAAAAAAATTACATCGTACTTTAAGGTAAAGAAGAGCAGACAAGTTTCCCAAAGCCCAGAACGCACTCGGGTCACTGCAGGGCCGCTGTTGCTACCCAAAGCCAGAGTAACTCCTCCAGCTTAAGTAGTGCCATTCTGTCATGGAGCAAATCAAACTGTGGGAAGCACCCAGGAAGCAACTGGCCACAACGTTTAAGAGTGCGCCCTCTGCTGGAGAGGTGAAGACACCTCACTGTTACCAACCCAGTTCTATAGCACTCCATAAAATCAGGCGTTATAAGAAGTCCACTGAACTTGTGATTTGCAAATTTTCCTTCCAGTGGCTCATACAAGAGACTGTGCAGGCCTTCAAAAACAGATTTGCAATTCTAAAGTGCTGCTACTGGTGCTTTGCAAGAGGTCAGTGACGCTCATCTGGTCGGCCTCTTTGAAGACACCAACCTGGGTACTGTCCAGGCCAAATGTGCAGCCTTTATGCCAAAAGACATCCAACTAGCACGCCACACGTGTGGAAAAAAAGCCAAAAACATCTAACCAGCATGCCATGTGTGTAGAAAATGCTAAAGTATCAATCCACTATAATGGGAAACATTCAATTCTTAAAAAAATTATTTTCTTTACACCCCTCACCTCCCCCTTGATCTCCCCAGTTCCAATAAGGTCAAAGTTACAGAAGTATATGACTGCCAGAGTGAAAATGGACAGAAATCGGGTATTGGTAGATTTTTCATGTTCATTTTTGCATGTGGATTTTAGTATAACTGCAGGGCCACAAAACATTAATTCAAATCAAAATGTTTCCGTGAACAAATTTCAGTGGTTCAACTTTTTATTAATTACAAATAAACCTGTTAAATTTTCTGGACAATGTCAGCATCTGGAATTTTTTAAATAAGTATAGTTCTTAATGATTACAACTAGACATTGTTCATAGGTCTTTTTTTAAAAAAAATCATACAGTAGATCCCATCCATTCACACCCAGTGATGCTCAAGGGTTACTCTTGGCTCTGTGCTCAGGGATCACTACTGGTAGGGTTCATAGAACCATCATGTGGTATCAGATCACTACTCAGGTCAGCTGCAAGCAAGGCAAATGCCTTACTCACTATACTTTCTCCAAACTGACTGAACCTACTCACTATATACTGGCAGGGGGTGAGGGAGCTGTAGGAGCACCACACCAGGTATAAGCTCAGGGTTTACTACTGGCTCTGAACTCATGGATCACTCCTGGCTGAGCCTGATGTTCAAACCAGGATCAAACCTGGGTCACCCACATGCAAGGGAAGCACCCTATCCGCTCTACTGTGGACCTCACTATCATTTTCTAACTGAGCTATCCTAGATGTAAACATGCTTTTAATGTTGTCTTCTATGCTATTCTTATAATCTTGCTAGTAAAACACACCAAACTATTCACTGTATCACTGTATCACTGTCATCCCGTTGCTCAGCGATTTGCTCGAGCAGGCACCAATAACATCTCCATTGTGAGACTTGTTGTTACTGTTTTTGGCATATCGAATACACCACGGGTAGCTTGCTAGGCTCTGCTGTGCAGGCAAGATACTCTGAGTAGCTTGCCAGGCTCTCTGAGAGGGGTGGAGGAATCAAACCTGGGTCGGCCGTGTGCAAGGTAGACGCCCTACCCACTGTGCTATCGCCCCAGTCCTATTAAACTATTCACACAAAAAATAAAGTTCCCAGGACCCACCGCCACATAGTTGACAGAGAACACTGATCCACAATCTAAATGGAGAAGGATCTGAAAAAATTTCAACCACACTTCAAAGTTTCCATAGCATGAAGGGAACTTCATCTAGACAGTTACCCAAGTTCAAATATGGCATGAGACACGTGGCAGTAAAGGAGAAAGACAGGAGACAGTCAACTAAGTCCTCAGAAACCATTCTCTGACTGCATCTCTTGAACTGTGTTTCAGAGGCTGGATCTCAGGAAGAGTATCTGGAGAAGAACAATCATAGACCCGAATATGCAGCTTACTTCATCAAGACAGAGACAGTCACAGCTTCACCCAGGTATATTCTGTAGTCTGATGCTCTGGAACTGAGCTATGCGTTCAGGGGCAGAAGTGTTCCTGAAACTGCTACACTGAAAGTTAAAAGACTATCATTCCTGAGAGTCAACAACAGACTACCAATAACAACCAATTCAGAGCTCACTGGAGGGGCAAGCCAGCAAGCAGCCACATCTGCTCTGAGAGACAAAGGCCAGAACTGTTGAGGGTGGCCAGGAACTCTCTCAGTGGTGCCAAGAAGTCATGCGCATAGTTCTGGGGTGGTACAGGTCACAATTTTTGATGTTCTGGAACTGAAAGGTGGCAGAGATTAATTACTGGTGTGGTACAGAGGAGTCCAGAGAGAAGCGTCAAGTCAGTTCTAACTAGTGCTTAAACATTTGTGTAGTCACCAAATTGCTCAAGTTCTTTCAATCATCCTAGTTTATTTCTATAAAAATATAAATTGTGGCCCTTTGTAAGGATCCACGAGATTATATAATGACTTCAGATTATGTAACCAGGAAGTTATGAACTTCCAAGATTATGTAACATCTAAGAATCATGGATGCATTTATTTTCTTTCAATCTATGATGTAATTCTCACTGGAAAACATGCATAAGTTATGAGGTGTTTGCGCATGTAACAATTTAAAACAGGCTCAGCACTGAACCCAATTCCTATTACATAAATCATTATTATATATATGAAAGTCAGTTACTAAAGAGGCATTAGCCTGGCTGCTCAGTTTTAAAATCACAGAATTTAGTAAATTAGGGTCACTGACACTGTTTTTTTTATCTTATTTGGTTTTAACTCATACAAAAACTTTTTGCTTGTCTGAATAATCCAATTTAATATTACCCCAAAATCCTCAAGATGATGATAATGACTAAAGTTTTAAAACTAATCATACAAAAGAAAAGAGAGAGGGGGAGAGAGAGCAGGATGAGAACTGCATGCTGAAAGTAAGCAAAGGAACAAACATAATAACCATAATGCCCAAAAGAAAACAGAGAGAGAGAGAGAGAGAGAGAGAGAGAGAGAGAGAGAGAGAGAGAGAGAGAGAGAGAAAGAAGTGCCTGCCATAGAGACAGGCTGGGGAGGGGGAGATAGGGGGAGGGAAACTAGGGACATTGGTGGTGGGAAGTGTACAATGGTGGAGAGATGATTGTTAGAACATTGCAAGACTGAAACCCGATCATGAAAAGCTCCGTAACTGTGTATCTTACGGTGATTCAATTAAAAATAAACAAATAAGAGACCCAAGAACTGGAAAAATGGTATTTATCTGTTCTTTTAAAAAAAATGGATGTCTGGTTTTGACTACAAATTCATACCACAAAGCTTGAGCTATATACTAATTTAGTTTGGCAGTTTCGTATTAATCTCTATTTTATCTCATCTCACATTTTTCTTAAGAAGCCATTGTGAATGCTCCCCGGTCCTTTAAAGCTTCCAAACCATCCACCATCTCCCTATAGTCCCAGGATATAACTTTATCTTCAAGTTGACTGTAAAAAGTAGAGAAAAGGTTTACTTAATTTTTCCCCCTTTACCTTAAGCTTATCATAATATTTATACTCCTCTCCCTCACCAAACTCAAGAGATACCCTCAAATCATTAAACATTAATGATAAACTGAAAGTCAAAAACTGTACTGGGAGTATACCTGGTACAATCATGACACCCATCATGAAATCTGCAACGTACCTCACAGAGCCTCACAAGCAGTAAAGGAACCAGAAACTGAAGTGTTTCCGAATGAGCAAGATGCCAGTGGGAGGACTCACAAAGTGAACAGCTCATCAGCCTGGTCCCTGTAAAAGAACTTCATCCTTTGCAGATCTGCTCCGGTCTCTACTGTTAATCATGTCTCTACTACTTTTCAGTTTAACAACTCAAGTGGATTTTTTTTTAATTTATTCTTTTATTGAATCACCATGTGGAAAGTTACAAAGCTTTCAGGTTTAAGTCTCAGTTATACAACACCCATCCCTTCACCAGTGCACATATTCCACCACCAAGAATCACAGTATACCTCCCCCCCACCTCCCCAACCCCCCACCCCGTCTGTGTTAACTGATAAATTTCACTTTACTTTCACTTTACTTTGATTACATTCAATATTTCAACAAAAAACTCACTATTATTGTTTGGAGTTTCTCCCCCAAAGTCAGACCTGCTGAAAAGGAAGCATTTGATAATTTGTTTCCCATTGCTGAGAATGAAGAGATATGAGGTCAAGCGGCCGCATTTTATCCTTGTAAAAATAGATGAAACAGTAAAATAGATGTGAATTCATTTCACCACCTGTGATGTGTCATGCAATCAGTCCTTCCATTACCCTTTTCTTCCATAGATAGGCACTCTAAAATATTAAAATAATCGTTAGTGTCTCTTCCTTTCATGGATCACTACAGTTTATGGTCTACTGCTGTTCAAAAGTCACTACTCCAATCATAACTTAATTACACCATCAAATACATGATATTTTCTAGAATTTCTCAAAAAATGTGTTCTCCAAATAAGTTTTATTTTATTGCTTCACTTCAAACCACACAATTGATACAAAATTATGAGATGATAAAACATAGTCTCCAAAACATTCTAAATAGAAAAAAAAACATGTATTAAACTCAGTGCAACAGAATTCAAACTAATAAATTTTCAGGGGGGAAAAAAGAGAAATGAATAAACACTATTCTTTCTCTTTTAGAAAGAGGCCCTAGAGGACACAGTGCTCAGGAAAGCCAGAATTTCATTTCCTAAGAAAACGGCACGTGCAGGACCACCCCTGTGCAGGCGTCTTTTACATGAGCCCCCACTTGCAAATGCTGAAGAGTGCAGATATGATCATTCATAGGAACTGGAAGGAGTCCCTGCTTTTTGCTGAAAGCAGTTCTCTTGCAATTTGTCTATAAAAATGCCACCAAATGCTGGCTTCCAAAATAACTGCAAGCAAATGCGATCATGAGGGGGAAAAATAGGAAAAGAATAAAATTCTAATGCTATTACTGTCAAGTAAATCTTTCAGAATCCCCACAGAGCAAACTTAACAACTATATTGTTGGTAACGGAAATATTTTTCCTAACTTGGCTCAAGTCACGGACTAAGACTTTCAAGAGAGCACTACAAGTGGACAAAAAAATGATCCTATGGCTGGATTCTCTGCCCTGCAATTCATCATCAACGCTCTTTAACCTGGCAAGGGTTGTGGCTGCCAGTGTCCTGGGATTTCTAAACCAGCTGGATGACACCCAGGTGAAGGTGCTCAGGACTCCTCAACTGACATTTTTTTTTCCTGATGTGCTGAAATCATGGGTTGCCAGACCCCTTCTCTTCTTCCTTCTCCCCACAGTGTATATTTTTCTTTTCTTTTCTTTTTTGGACAACAATCTGATAAGCCTGGAAACTGCTTCCAGTGCCTATGATTCCACTTGGGATCATTTTAATGCTTTTGCAGATGGGCTGGATCTTTCTTCCCCCTCCCCCCGCAAAATGAGGCATGAACTCTAAATCATTCTGCCATATCTCTGCACTGTATATAAAATAACTCTTGAGATGAATGGCTTTTTTATTTTTCACTTAACAAAGAAGTCATTAAGATTGGGAAAAGGTATGTGAGCCATGTCCTGTTTGTAAGGGTATAATGAGCATCCCAGTCACCAAGGCTACTCATCTCAGTATGCCCCCCCCCCAACCCTCGGTCCAAAGGATGCTGAGACAAGGACTTAGGTTAGTGTATGCTACCTGGGATAGTGATCCCAGGGAGCATGACAGGATAGA